>NW_022436955.1:7929834-7937939 GCF_009761245.1 Sapajus apella | reverse complement strand
GGGAGGGAGGGAAGGAAGGAAGGAAAGAAGGAAGAAATCTATCACTATTCACCATGGACCAAGTAGGATGTATTGGGGCATCTCTAGACAGCATAGATAGATTGGTTAACTTAGAGATTGTTTAGGCTAGGTGCAGTGGCTCACACCTGTAATCCCAGCACTTTGGGATGCCGAAGCAGGTGGATCACTTGAGGTCAGGAGTTCCAGACCGACCTGTCCGACATGGTGAAACCCTGTCTCTACTAAAAACACAAAATTAGCTGGGCATGGTGGTGCATGCATGTAATCCCAGCTACTGGTGATGCTGAGGCAGGAGAATTGCTTGAACCCGGGAGGCAGATGTTACAGTGAGCTGAGATTGCATCATTGCACTCTAGCCTGGGCAACAAGAGTGAAACTCTGCCTCAAAGAAAAAAAAAATATTTAAAGCAAAACCAACAACAAAATGGAATAAAACAATGACAAATCCTCTGTGTTCTTTTGCAAGACAGGAGATCAGGTTGTTTCATGTACAGTGATAGAAAACTTAACAGAAATGGTAGGTGGAACTAAGTTGTTAAGGTCATTTGAGTACTGAGTTTTACTGCTCCATAGATGCTTTTAGTAGCCTAAGCCTTTTGGAATCTGAGATAATTGGCATGATTATTTTATTAGGAAAATTTTAGACAGTGTTATTCATAGTCCAGTATTAACAATATCATAAGACTCATCCCTTGTTCTGCCCAAACATTATTCAGATAAGGTTCATTTAACAAAGATTTAATAAGTATGTCAACCCAGCTTTCTCCAAATCCGCATCCTCCTCTTTTTTCCTTAAAAATTCATACAACAAAAGAAACAGAAGTCCTTTTCATGTGCTTTGTCCAGAAAATGCTCTCAGTTTTTTATATTCTTAGTTCTTTGTGGCAATCTGCTGTATAAATGAGCCAAACAATGGTTTCTTGGTATTACTCCCTAGGTTATTTCTTCACTGCAAATTAATACCTGCCATGACCAAACTGAAAATTTTATGCTCCCAATTATTTTAATGATAACCCAAACAACTGGATAATAAATTATAAATATACAGTATGGAATACTACACAGCCATAAAAATGACCAGAATCTTGTCCCTTACAGCAACATGGATGCAGCCAGAGGAAATTATCCTAGACAAATTAATGCAGAAACATTACTAATTTATAAGTGAAAGGTAATTAGGTACTCATGGACATAATAATGGCAACATTAGACACTAGGGACTACTGGAAGAGAAGGAGAAGGAAAGAACTGAAAAGGTAACTAGGGGCCGGGAGCAGTGGCTCATGCCTATAATCCCAGCACTTTAGGAGGCCAAGGTGGGTGGATCACTTGGGGTCAGGAGCTCAAGACCAGCCAAGGCAAAATGATGAAACCCTGTCTCTACTAAAAGTACAAAAATTAGCCAGGTGTGGTGGCATACACTCTTAATATCAGCTACAAAGGAGGCTGAGGCAGGAGAATTACTTGAACCCTGGAGGCAGAGACTGCAGTGAGCTGAGACTGGCCACTGCACTCCAGCCTGCGTGAAAGAGTGAGACTCCATCTGAAAAAAAAAAAAAAAAAAAAAAACGAAAAGAAAAGAAAAACTAACTATTGGGTACTATACTCAGTAGCTGTGTGATGGGATCAATTGTGCCCCAAATCTCAGCTCATACTATACACCGTTGTAACAACCTTGCACATATACCCCCTGAATCTAAAAGTAGAAATTATTAAAATAAATTATCCAAATAAGTAGACTTTTAGTCATTTAGAGACTATCTGCTTTTACTGTTGGCCATTAGTAAGGGAGAGGCTGTGATTTTAATAATCTAAACCAGCAGTCCCCCAGTCTTTTTGTCACCAGGGACCTCTTTCACGAAAGACAATTTTTCCATGAATGGGGGAGGGGGATGGCTTCAGGATGATTTAAGCAAATTAAATTTGTTGCACACTTTATTTATATTATTATTATAATATATCATGAAATAATTATATAATTCACCTAATATAGAGTCAGTGGGGGCCCTGAGCTTGTTTTCCTGCAACTAGGTGGTCTCATCTGGGAGTGATGGAGGACAGTGAAAGATCATCAGGCATTAAATTCTCACGAGGAGCATACAATCTATATCCCTCTGCTGCTGATATGACAGGAGGTGAAGCTTGGGCGGTGAAGCTTGGGCAGTGACGCAGCCATGGGGAGCGGCAGATAATACAGCTAAAGCTTCACTCACCTGCCACTCAACCCTGTACTGTGCAGCCTGGTTCCTAACAGGCCATGGACTGCCACTAGTCTGTGGCCTGGGTATTGGGGATCCCTGCTCTAAGTCACTATTAACCTTCAGAGTTCTCTGACAAACTCCCTATTATGCTTCTGAGGATCATCACCTATACTAGGAAGCCTATCTTTCATCCTCCTGTCTTACTGGAGTTTTCTTACCAATCTCTCCTCTGGCCCTGTAACCATAAGCCTCTGGATGACAACCTGCCATAAAGGAACATCCCTCTCATGCAAGCATGCCTGAGAATTGCTAAATGAAGCTTTTTGTACACAACTGCCTCTTGTAGTCCTATAGTTTTTTCTTGATCAGCCTCCTAATCCCTCAAACACCCTACATAGTCTAAGCTGCGAATCCAATATCAATACCAGAAAGTTTACCATTGAGCTTGGACGCGCCCAAGGTCTTTCAATGTTACTTGTCATTGGGATGCAATTTCTCTCAAAGAACAGTAGAAATTAATAGTGGTAGCCGGGCATGGTGGCTCATGCCTGTAATCCCAGCACTTCGGGAGGCTGAGGCAGGTGGATCACGAGGTCAAGAGATCAAGACCATCCTGGTCAACATGGTGAAACCCCGTCTCTACTAAAAATACAAATAATTAGCTGGGCATGGTGGTGCGTGCCTGTAATCCCAGCTACTCAGGAGGCTGAGGCAGGAGAATTGCCTGAACCCAGGAGTTGGAGGTTGCAGTGAGCCGAGATCACGCCATTGCACTCCGGCCTGGGTAACAACAGCGAAACTCTGTCTCCAAAAACAAAAACAAAAAAAAAAAAAAAAAAAAAAGAAAAGAAAAGAAATTAGTAGTGGTATAATGAGGCAACTGAAAAAGTAACCACAGGGAAAGAGTTCTGCAAATTTTCCTGGCTGAGACTGACTGGTGCTGAGTTTTCATATCCTCTGCCACCTTTACATTGTTTCCGTCTTTATATTACATATCTTTCAATTAATACTGCTCATCAGCACAATAATATGTGTGTGTGTGTGTGTGTCCACGCATGTATAACAATTATATAAATACAGATAAATATATATAGTCAGTAAACAGTCAAGAAGGATGGACTGGAGACAGAGTTAGAAATCAAGACTGAGTATATTTGTGGCCATAAAGAAATTTTATGGAAGAGGAATATAGCCAGAATCAATGAAAGTGTTCCAGTATCAAACTAGGATGCAACAGACAAGAAGTTTCTAACTTCAAAATCTTCTTTACTGGCAAAAGACCTTCTCTGTCCATCCTAAGGGAAGGTCATTATTCAGAAGAGTAATTTAATTCAACATTTTGATTTCAAGATTGACCCTGGGCTGACAATCTAAAAGCACATTTTATTTTTAAAAACACTATAAACTACTACAATTTTACTATACTTGGCTGCCTGAAGATTCTGCAGGAAACCATCAGGAGCTGACAAAGTGAATCAAAAGATACCTTTCTATGTAATCACTTCTACCTATATTTTTTTTTTTATGAAATGTCCTGCTGGTGACAAACTACAACCAATGTGTCCATCATCACATTGCCAGACTGAGCTGAAGTATCATAATACAGTAAACTGAATTAATTCCGTATCTCTAAATACCCAGATGAGTTATGCATAGGGAAAATAAAGGTATTTTGCCTTGGCACAAATGATTTTAAAAGATTTTGATAAGCCAAAAGGTTAATCATCACTTGGCACTTGACAATTTCTCACCACTCTAATTAATCATTTTTACCTATGCAGTATTAATTTTTTTCACAAAATGTCTTGCAGGTGACAAACAGAAACTTAGGAATTTCTCCAAGCTTTCATCTATAAAAACAGTATTCAAACCCCATTGCTATCTACATCCAAACACTGCCCTTGAAAGAATTACTAGGCTCCTATTTCCCATCGTTGTTTTCATTATAGCATTTCAAATGGGCCACTTACTTGCTCCTGGTTGTATAAGCCCACCAAATTTACTCAAAAATTTAATATGCAATAGCATGCAATGCTCCAATTGGGGATGAGGGAAGACAAAGGCAATGCTGATGGTCTCTACAAGTTACCCTGTTTATGCTTAATTTTTACTTTTCTTGCCCCATTGATTCCCAGCTCATCCTCAAACTAAGAGCCATTTTGTCAGGTGGCATTCAGGACTCCTGCTTCCCTTGTGGCTAGTGCCTTGGTTGTTTTATTTTCCATTCTATGATAAAAACCACTCTCGTAAGCCCTGGAGAAAAGTAAACCTAATACATAAAAAATTTTATATGTAAATAAAGTGGCAGGAAAGAGCAAGAAAATGAATGAAAGAATGAAGAAAGGAAGGAAGAAAGGAAGAAAGAGAGAGGGCGAGAAAAAGGAAGAAAGAGAGAGGGTGAGAAAAAGGAAGAAAGGGACTGAGCTTCGAGGTGGCTGTATAATCTAAAAATTCTTTGAGTGTTCACACCACTGTATGGCTTTAGAATTTATCTGTTGTTCTGTTTTTTTCTTGATAAAACATAAATTCTGATGCTTATATTGCCATTGGGGAGAAAACTGACTATGTACCTTTTATCTCATAATTGACATGATGGATTTAATAGTACTCCTTGATCTATTCTAATCTGTTAGTTACAATATCTCCCTTTGCTGGGAGTTAGGAAATTCTGCTTGGAACAATAGGCTGGACAGGATGGGTACTCAGACATAGGTGGGGGGAAACCTTAAGTTTTAACAATAATGTTCCTTCCCCAAACACACATATAGACGCACGATCATGTATGTTCACAAACACATTAGAAACTACTTTGTCTAAGAATATCCTCACCAGCAAGTCTAATATTTTTCAACTCATCTGTAATACTTAGGGAAGAGTAAGAAACCAAAGGATAAAATTGTTTCTTGAGCTTTTAAAAAGGGCAACCAGTTGGGAGGTGGCAAAGAGAAGAGTCTCTTTCATATCACACACCATATTTTAAACCTGAGCCAGGAGGCTTCACAGTGAACAACTGTCTAGTTAATAAAGTGGTGGAAGGCATTGGAGCTTGAAATTATGGATCACTTTTGATTAAATGTAGCTCACAAAGAGTAATCCCTGGCTTTCAGTGGCACAGTCCCCACTATCATAAGCAAAAATGTAAATGCCAGCACTTGTTAAATCTAGCCTGAGCAATAGCTGAGGATCACCCTGGGGATGATCCACTTTAAAAAATAAAAATAAAGAAGACCTACAATTCTCGTTAAAAAATAATTAAATCTTTACCAATTGGCAGGGTGGTTAATGGAATTTTGTTTGGTGTTTTCCTGTGTTTCTGTGGAGCGGTAAGGTTTATAGGCATGATTGTTAAATTTGGAGTTCAAATATCATCTAGACTCCATCGTGCATTAACTGAGATTTGACATCAGTGAATTGATATCTCTGAGCCTCTACTTTCTTGGTCTAAAATAAGGATATTAAAATGCAGACTCTCCCAAGGATTGCTGTGAGTATTAAATATGATAATTTATGTTAAAAAAAAGTCAAGTTTCCTTCTTAGAATGTATTAGAATCTAAGTGTAATATATTCTCTGTAGTAATCTGAGCTTCCATCCCAGCACCTGGCGTGCAATGAGTGCTCAGTAAGGGGAAGCTGCTACTGTTACTATTGTCATTACTTACTATTATATTTGTTTCATTAATTTTTCTAACACTATTATACTACTACTTTCTTCAGGATCAGAAAATGAGTTTTTTTTTTTTTAAATAAATGTTATTACAATGTCCCAAGAAGAAATTGCTTTTGATCTTGATTCATTATACTTTTTCTCTAATTTTATTGATTTTTATATTGAAATTCTCTTTTTGATATGTTTTAACCAAACTTTGTTTATGGGGCCGACGACTCCAGCAACTTATAATAAGTTGCCTATGAAAAGGTGACAAAATTTTTTATTAGAAAATCAAAATCAATAAATCACATTTTTTTGCCCTTAGCAGAGGTTAAGTGAACACATCATCCACAAGATCAGGTTTTTACCTCATTATGAAGCTTATATTTTCAGCAGTAAAACTGACTTTTCTTCAGTCTTCAACTGTTAGTATAGCCGGAAAATTTTGTTGATTTAAATCTGAGACTGTCAGGATGCCAGATCAGAATACTGGGGGTCATGAAGAGTGTAGCATTTTCTGCAAAGGATTGAGGGTGCTGCCAGGCACAGGCAGAAAGTATTTCTGGGGATTGCAAAGCTAAGTTTGTGAAGTCTGGCTTCAAATCCCAGTGTGGAGAAATGCACTGGTTTTCCTGGGGAGCTGTTTTATATTTGCCCACTGTAATACTCTTATTAATTTAATCATTCATTCATTCATAAAGTGTTCATTGAATGCTAAGTCCCAGTCATATTGAGTGTTTTAGATAGTGGTTTTTGGTCTCATCCTTCATGGACTTTATAGCCTTCAGGGTGATATATAAATACATCCATGCCTCCTTTGAAGAAGTGTCTATTCAAAGTGCCTATTCCACTTTTATTTAAGTTATTAGATTTTTTTACTATTAAGTTGTAGGAGTCCCTTATATATTGCAGAGGAAAACCCCTTATCAGATGAGTGATTTACAAATATTTTCTCCCATTCTGTAGGTTGTCTTTCACTCTATTATTATTTGTATGTTTTGCTGTCCAGGACTTTTCAGTTTGATGTCATTTTACTTATTTTTGTTTTTATTGTATGTGTTCTTGGTGTCTTATTCACAAAATCATTGCTAAAATCAACATCATGAAGTTTTCCCTCATGTTTTCTTCTAGAGGTTTTACAGTTTCAGTTCTTATATTTAAATCTTTAATTCATTTGAGTTGATTTTTGTTTGTGGTACAAGATAAAGGTCTAATTCCATTCCTTTGCATGTGGATATCCAGTTTTCCCAACACCATTATATTGAAAAGACTACTATTTCCTCATTGGGTGTTCTTGGAGCCTTTATCATGTGACATGGTAAAACCCCCATAAAACTGCATACCTCAGCCATACCTCGGCTTTCTGTTGCAACTGCTCTCTGTAACCCCTAATGTGACAGCCAAGCAGTCCAAACCCACACCATCTTGACCCCTGCGACTTGTAATAAGTAATTAAGGTCTGTAATTTCCACCCTACCCAGACAATGTGTAAACTAACGCTTATTTTGACTTCTGTGAACCACTTAAGTAACAATCGGAATGTCTAAAGTCCCGTGGCCCTTGGAATGTCCGGAGCCCCTCACCTCATCTCCACCCAGGAGGTGATTTACAGAATCCACTGGCCCTCAGAATGTCTGAAGCCTCAGCCCACCCCCACCCCTCATCCTCACCCCCGGGGTGGTTTATGGGTAAAAAAGGCCTTGACGCCCTCTTTCGGGGCCACGGGTTGGAGAGACGTGAGTCCTCCATTGCCTCCGGCAATAAAGACCCTGCAATTTGGCCTACTTTTGTCTTGGTGTTGACTTTCTATGCTCAGGCCAGTACAACATTTTGGAGGTCCCACAGAGATTTATCTTCCTCCGGCACCAGAGAAAAGCCATCTCAGAGTCTCACCCAGGTGGCCGCTCCCACCTCAGGGACCTCTAGGGGAGGCTCCCCCTGAGACGTTTCAGGGCCCCAGAGTTCCGGCCCCATGGAGGACAGGTGACTACCCGGCCAACATTCACTCGAAATTCCTCAGGGTCCCAGGAACCTCCAGAGGTAAGTCAGGTCTGAAAATCAGGGGATCAGTCTGTCAGGGGGGCCTGAGTCAGGGGACCGGACGCGGTCATTGCAATTCTGACCAGGCAAGCCTACCGTGAGACGTCTCTGGAGGCTCAGGTTGCTTCACTAGAGGTTCAGGTTAACTCACGGGAGGCTCGGGTTACCTCACTAGAGGCTCGGGTTACCTCAC
>NW_022436955.1:7929446-7929824 GCF_009761245.1 Sapajus apella | reverse complement strand
GGGTTACCTCACTAGAGGCTCGGGTTACCTCACGGGAGGCTCGGGTTACCTCACTAGAGGCTCGGGTTGCCTCACGGGAGGCTCGGGTTACCTCAATAGAGGCTCGGGTTGCCTCACGGGAGGCTGGGGTTACCTTAATAGAGGCTCGGGTTATCTCACTGGAGGCTGGGGTTACCTCAATAGAGGCTCGGGTTACCTCACGAGAGTCTCGGGTTACCTCACGGGAGGTCGGGTTGCCTCACGGGAGGTCGGGTTGCCTCACGGGAGGCTCGGGTTACCTCAATAGAGGCTCAGGTTGCCTCACGGGAGGCTCGGGTTACCTCATGGGAGGCTCAGGTTACCTCACGGGAGTCTCGGGTTACCTCAATAGAGGCTCGG
>NW_022436955.1:7887784-7929436 GCF_009761245.1 Sapajus apella | reverse complement strand
GGTTGCCTCACGGGAGGCTCGGGTTACCTCAATAGAGGCTCGGGTTGACACACAGCAGGCTCAAATTACCTCACTGGAGGCTCAGGTTACCTCGCTGGAGGCTCGGGTAATTTAGTTTTCGCTTGTTTTCTGTAACCTCGGTGTGAGTGAGAGAGTGAGTGTGTATATATGTAGTTCCAGGGCTGGAAGGCTACGCGGGGACGTCATAAGGCATTACCGTGATTCATCTCAGGACTGAAAATTCTGAGGTGACCAGGCCTGGGGTTTATAGGGGTACACCTTGGCCAACAAACTCTGAAGCATCTCTCTGGAGACGTGGCCGGACAGGCATCAGCCTGATCTCCCATCTGGGGGGCACCCATCCTTTGTCTGTCGATCCTATATGTGGTTCTGTCTTTATTGTAGATTCAGCAGTTTCGTTAGACTCCTGTTGGCTGATGTACGGTGGTTTAGACCTGTTATTCTTGAGGTGGATAATATTCTCCATTGGCTAAGTGACCATTGACTTCAAGGAACTCAGATTGAGTTTACACCCCTGGAAATAATTCTGTTCTCTTTCCTTTTCTTGTCCTTATTCTATCATTGAGGCCTCATTCTTCCTTTTTCTCACGTCCGAGAGAAAATTCTGCCCCCGATGACTTGAGAGTAGTTTTTTTTCTCTGTCTTAGGGAATCAAACTTTAAATAAGAAACTACCAGCCCTCTTTGCCCATTTAGGGTAAAAAAGGAGTGATTGTCTCTTCTGTCAAAAGAAAAAGAGACAGAGAAGAGAAAGAGAGACGAGAAAGAGAGACAAGACAGTAGGGGAGGGAAAGAGGAGAGAGAAGACAGAGACAAAGAAAAAAGAGAGAGAGAGAGTGAAAAGAGAGAGAGATAGGGAGAGAGAAATTTAATGCTTTTTAGGGTCCCTGTGTCAAGGCTACCAAAAGCTTCAGGGGCGGGGAACTCGCAGCCAGCCAAGCGGCTGAGAGCTTAATTTTAAACTGACACGGAAAGCATATTTTTTTTCTTTTTCTCTGCTGGCCGCCAGCCCTGCTCGGCTTTCAGGCAGGCCACAGCGCCTCAAGATGCAGTATTTGCATCCAAAATTAGGGCAGAAAGCTTTCTGACTCTTTGTAATGCAAGTGACCTGTTAGCATAGTACTTAAGGTATAGGGCCTGCAAGGTTGTTGGTTCAAATCCTTAGTGAAGCCAGTCTTAAATTAGTGAAATCTCTTGGGGGGAAATTCAAAAGCTAAAGGAAAAACCAAGTGGGATTGTGTAGCTCCCGGCCTTGTACCCCCCTCCAATGCATGATGGCCAACTCAATATGGTGTAAAATTAACCCCTGGAAAACTCCACTCTTTATGTAAACTAGAATGGCTGTCTTTTGGAATTGGATGGCCTGACACTGGGACCTACGACTCAAAAAACTACCCAGACTGTATGGAAAATGATTGCAGGAACTCCTGGGCACCCTGACCAGTTTCCATACATTAACCAATGATTGGATTTAGTCCAACAACCCCCTCCATGACTAAAACGCTACATAAAATGGGCTAAACTTCAGGTCATATTAGCCGACCCAAAGAAAGCCCCTTCTGGGCCAGCCATTCTCCCCAACCCAGCGGAGGATCAGGAATTACCTCCACCCTACTCAAGGCCCTCTGAACCAGGGCCTCAGTACGCCCCCTGGACAGTACCAGTAACCAAACCTTGTCCCCCCTGCACACTGGCAGTGGGGCTCCACACCCACCAGCGGTCCCTCCTCTCCGAGAGGCGGCCCCCAACAGGAGAAGACAATCAGGGTCACCCATTCTTTGTTCACATCCCCTTCTCATCATATAACTGGAAGGTGACAGAAATTAAAGAGCGGGCTGAAATACCAAGTTCTGGAACAAACTTTAGTAAGAGCAAGGGAAAAGCTGCCAGGCTGCACCCAAAATTGGCGCACAGCACCCGTGGTGTGGCCAAGGGGATTTTTATGGCCTGCAAGCTGGCAGACGAATCCAGTGTGAGTGGCTGTGCTGGAGGGGAGGGGCTGGGGAACTGCTGAGTTTAACAGTACCCTGGAGGGAGTCATGCTAGGAAACTGCTAAGAGAGTTCCTAGAGGGGGTTGTGCTGGGGAACTGATAAGATGGGAGAGGGGGAGGGTCAGGAACCTGCTGAGATGGAAAGTTCCCCAGGAGGGGATCCTGCTGGGAGGCTGGGGAACTTAAGGCGGCAGAGGGGTTTTACATGGAGTAACCTCTGTCAGAAGGCTCAACATACCCCGTTCTCTGAGAAGCCCCAGGCTTTGACAGGGCTCTTAAAATCTGTACTCCAGACTCATCGACCCACTTGGGACAACTGCCAACAATTATTACTGATTCTGTTCACCACAGAGGAAAGAGGAAAAATTAGACAGGAAGCCCTGAAATCCATCATAGGTCCAGGGAGAGGAACAGTAGAAAAACCAAAAACTGGGACTGAATTGAAAAGGTTTTTCCCTCTACCCGACCCCAATGGGACCCCAACACTTTGAGGGGTCACCAGGCTCTGAACACTTTTCAACAGTATCTTTTAGCAGGGTTTAAGGGGGCGGCTAGGAGGCCCATCAACCTCTCCAAGGTAGGAACAGTGATTCAGGTCCACAGTAGTCGCTGGCTGCTTTCCTGGAACACCTACAAGAGGCTTACCATACCTATACTCTTACAGACCCTGAGGCCCTGGAAAATCAACAGGCCATTAACTTAGCCTTTGTCTCCCAGTCAGCCCCAGATATCAGGAAAAAGTTACAAAAACTAGATGAATTCCAGGGAATGAATTTGACCCAATTACAGGAAATTGCCCAAAAGGTTTTTAATAACAGGAATGCTCCTGGAGTCATACAAGACAAAAAAGGTTACTAAGGCAGTAATAGCATCCCTTCAGAAGACATGAGTCATTCTGTGAGGGCAGGAGGCCTTATAAAAGGGCCCCCGGGGTCCCTAGCCCCCATTAGGAAGAAACCAATGTATGTACTGTAAAGAAGAGAATCATTAGAAAGAATAAGTGCCCCAAGAGAAAAAGAAGAGTAACCACTCAGGAAAAGCCACTGAGGGCTATCCTCAATTTAGAAGGTCAGGATTGACAGGGTCGGGGCTCTTATTTACTAAGCCCCCAGGAGCCCAGGGTCACTTTAAGAGTTGGGGACAAAACTGTCAGCTTCTTAGTTGACACCAAGGTGGCCCACTTAGTCCTTAGCCTCGGGGACCACTATCCAGTAAAAAACAATTATCCAGGAGACCACAGGAAAAACCACAACAAGCCCTTGGACCATCAGCTGACTCGATCTGGGAATGGCACCGTCACCCACTCCTTCTTAGTCATTCCAAAGTGTCTGTACCCACTCCTAGGACGGAACTTTCTTCACAAACTTCAAGCAAATATTTCTTTCTGTGAGGGCTAGGCTTGCCTCTCAATTCCTCCTCCCTTGGCATCAGGGCCACCTCAGCAAATCCTCGTCACCTGTGCTCTGTCAGAGGAATATCTCTTGCAGGAAGCTTTATCCTCAGAGGCAGATCAACCACCAACACCAGACCTCCTCTGCCAGTTCCAAGAGAATGAACCCGGAGTGTGGGCTGAGACAAATTCCCCAGGCTTGGCAAGTCACTTTATCCCAGTCATGGTCCATTGGCAATGGCAACTCCAGTCCAGGTATGACAATATCCCATGAGCCAGGAAGCCAGATGGGGAATTGCTCCACATATAACCAGACTCCTAAAAGGAGAGATCCTTACTAACTGTAGGTCCTCCTGGAATACCCCTTTGCTCCCCGTCTTAAAACCAGGCACAAAGGACTATGGGCCTGTATAGGGCTTAAGGGAGGTAAACAAACGAGTGGAAACCGTCCACCCTATGGTTCCAAATCCGTATACCCTCCTAAGTCTCTTGGGCCTGGAATACCACCATTAAACTGTCTTGAATCTCGAGGATGCATTCTTTTGCATCCCACTGGCCCCTGTTAGCCAGCCCATATTTGCTTTTAAATAGACTGACCCCGAAACTGGGGTATTGGGGCAACTCACTTGGACAAGACTGCCTCAGGGGTTCAAAAACTCCCCCACTCTGTTTAATGAGGCACTTAGCCAAGATCTGACCACCTTCCGAGCTGAGTCCCCCGAGTGTACCCTACTACAATACTGGATGACTTACTTTTGACTACAAAAACCCAGGAAGCCTGTAAAGAAACCACCCAGTCATTATTAAAGACCCTACAGACTTTGGGTTACCGGATCTCAGCTAAAAAGGCCCTACTCTGCCAACCAAAAGTTACTTAGCTGAGTTATATCACAGGGAAGGGCAACCGGGCACTGACACCCAGCTGAGTCCTAGCAGTGCTGCAAATACCCACCCCCACCATGAAACGCCAAGTTCAAGAATTCCTTGGGGCAGTAGGGTACTGCAGGCTATGGATTTTGGGATTCGCCAAGATAGCCAAACCCTTGTATGTCTGCACTGGAAGAAATCAGCCCTTGACTTGGACAGAGATAGAACAACGGGCTTTTGACAAGCTCAAGACTGCCCTGACTACGGCCCCAGCCTTGGCCTTGCCAGACATCTCTAAACCTTTGTTTGTACATCAAAAACAGGGAGTCGCTAAGGGGGTGCTAACACAGACATTGGGACCATGGTCCCGGGCAGTCACCTACTTTTCAAAAAGACTTGATCCCGTAGCCTCTGGGTGGCCAGCTTGCCTGAGGTCAGTGGCAGCTACAGCCCTGTTAGTCAAGGAGGCGGACAAACTAACCTTGGGGCAGGAGTTAAACTTAGTGGCACCCCATGTGGTAGAGTCACTACTCCTTGGAACTCCGGGAAAATGGATGTCAAAGTTCAGTATCAGGACTTACTTTTGGACCAGCCCCCATAAGGTTTTTAAAGGCTATAGTTTTAAACCCTGCCACGCTGCTACCTAATAGTGAGTCAGAGAAGCCTATACATGATTGCCAACAGACAATGGACGTCCTCCACGCTGCACGACCGGACCTCACCGACGTCCCCCTACAGAACCCAGAGGAGGTACTGTATAAGGATGGCAGAAGCTTCATGGTCAATGGAGTCAGGTATGCTGCGGCAGCCGTGGTCACTCTCAATAGGGTTATTTGGGCCCAGGCCCTTCCTCGTGGAACCTCAGCCCAGAAGGCAGAATTCATAGCTCTGACAAGGGCCTTAGACTGGGTGGAGGGAAAAACTGTTAACATCTACATGGATAGCTGGTATGTCTTTGCTACGGCTCATGTACATGGAGCCATTTATAAAGAAAGAGGACTACTTACCTCAGAGGGAAAAGCCATCAAAAATAAAGAAGAAATCCTAGCCCTACTAGAGTCTATGTGGAAGCCCAAGGCAGTGGCATTAATACACTGCAAAGGACACCAGAAGGGAGATTCACCAGAAGTGAGGGGAAATAGGGCGGCTGACCTACAAGCCAGACAGGCAGCCTTGGGACCAGTAAAACCTCTGACCCTTTTAGTAACTCTGCTGGCCCTAACCCTGCCCCCACCCCTACGTACTCACCTAATAAAGAAAACTTTGCTAAAGAACAAGGGGGTACACAAGATTCCACAAAATGGTGAATTCTGCCAGACACAAGGAATGTGGTCCCCAAGGCTCTAGGATGAGCCCTAGTTAAGGACACACACCGGGCCACTCACTTAGGACAGACCAAACTAACTGAGCTGCTAAAAGCCAAATACTACATTCCTCACTTCCATGAACTTATCAAGGAATTACTATTTGGTGTGATGTATGTGCCCAAGTAAATCCAGGAGGGAAGAGGTCTAGCCAGGTAAGAGTAAGACTCAGAGGGACTAGCCCTGGACAGCACTGGAAAATAAATTTCACTGAAATAAAACCCCCAGCAAATGGCTATAAATACCTCCTGGTGCTTATAGATACGTTCTCTGGATGGGTCGAAGCCTTCCCCACTAGGTCTGAGACTGCTTTGGTCGTCACAAAAAAACTATTACAGGACCTTGTTCCTCAGTTCTGCCTCCCTCTAATGCTGGGGTCAGCCAATGGGCCCGCCTTTACTGCACAAATTTCTCAGGGCCTAGCCAAGGCCCTGGGTATATCCTGGAAATTACACTGTGCCTATCGTCCCCAGAGTTCAGGTCAAGTCTAATGAATGAACTGGACCCTAAAAGAAACCCTGACAAAGTTTATCTTAGAAACCAGTGAAAACTGGGTCAGCCTGCTTCCTTTTGTCCTCCTCCATGTCCAATGCACCCCCTACCAAAAAGGCTTCTCCCCTTTTAAAATTATGTTTGACAGGCCACCTCCCTTACTCCACAGACCCGCGGATACCGTGCATGCTTAAGTCCATAACTATACACTCCTTAAGTCCTTACAGGCGCTCCAGTCTGTTCAATCCCAGGTGCACCAGCTCGTTAAGGACACCTATCTCACCCCATTAGACCTCATAGACCAGCTGACACACCCCTTCCAACCTGGAGACTCTGTCCTTGTTAAAAGATTTGCCACCCCTGGCCTCACCCCCATTGGAAGGGACCCTACACGGTTATCCTGACCACACCCACTGCACTCAAGGTGTATGGACTAACAGCCTGGATTCATCACACCCACATCAAGACTGCCCCCCTGGAAGGGCAATAGAGCATCAAACACCCATCCCCTGATTCACTAAAGCTAAGACTTGTGCACTCTTCACGGTCACCACCCTCGCCACCCTAATCCATACTGTAAATCCCTATAACAAACCCCGCTTAGAACAAACAAACAATACTAACCTACTGAAGGAATGAATGATTTAATTCCTGTAAATAAAACAAGGGGGGAATGTGACATGGTAAAAGCCCCATAAAGCTGCATACCTCAACCATACCTCGGCTTTCTGTTGCAACTGCTCTCTGTAACCCCTAATGTGACAGCCAAGCAGTCCAAACCCACACCATCTTGACCCCTGCGACTTGTAATAAGTAATTAAGGTCTGTAATTTCCACCCTACCCAGACAATGTGTAAACTAACGCTTATCTTGACTTCTGTGAACCACTTAAGTAACAATCGAAATGTCCAAAGTCCCGTGGCCCTTGGAATGTCCGGAGCCCCTCACCTCATCTCCACCCAGGAGGTGATTTACAGAATCCACTGGCCCTCAGAATGTCTGAAGCCTCAGCCCACCCCCACCCCTCACCATCACCCCCGAGGTGGTTTATGGGTATAAAAGGTCTTGACGCCCTCTTTCGGGGCCACGGGTTGGAGAGACGCGAGTCCTCAGTTGCCACCAGCAATAAAGACCCTGCAATTTGGCCTACTTTTGTCTTGGTGTTGACTTTCTATGCTCGTTCCAGTACAACAATCAGAGAACAGCTGACTGTAAATACGTGAACTAATTTCTGGGCTCCACACTCTTTTCCACTAGTCTGTTTGTCTGTCTTTATGCTACTACCATTCTCTTTTTATTAGTGCAACTTTGTAATATAGTTGGAAATCAGGAAATTTGATGCTCCTGGCTTTGTTCTTCTTTTTCAAAAATGACTTGGCTATTTTGATCTTTCATGGTTTCATAGGAATTTTAGAATTTTACTTTCTATTTCTGTGAAAAATGACATTGTGGTTTTGAGAGAGACTGCACTGAATTTGTAGATCATTTTCCATAGCATGAACATGTTAACAATATTATACCTTCCAATCCATAAACATGGAAGGGCTTTCCATTTGGTGTGGGCTTTTTAAAATTTTTTCATTAATATTTTGTAGTTTTCCATGTACACATCTTTCTTTTACCTCTGATACGATTTGGCTCTGTGTCCCCTTTCAAATCTCATCTCAAATTGTCATCCTCATAATCCCCATGTGTCCAGGGAGGGACCCGGTGGGAGATGATTGGATTATAGACAGTTCATTGTTACTGTACAGAAACAACTGATTTTTGTATGTTGATTTCATATCTTGCAACTTTACCAAAATTGCTCATTATTTCGTAAACGGAGTCTTAAGGATTTTCCACATAAAAATCATGTCGTCTGCAAAGATGGGCAATTTTATTTCTTTCTTTTTATTTGCATCAAGTTTGTTTATTTTTCTTCCTAATTGCTTTTGCTTTAGTGAAGATTGATAATACTACATTGACTAGAAGTGGTGAGATTGGGCTTCCTTGCCTTGTTCCTGACTTTAGGCCAAAAAAAAAAAAAAGTTTCAGTTTTTTGCAGTTGATTATGGCGTTAGCTGTAAGATTTTCATATGTGGTCTTTACTATTTTGAGATCACGTCTTTCTATTTCTAGTTTGTTGAGAGTTTTCATAATTAAAGAGTGTTTGATTTTGTCAAATTCTTTTTCTGCGTCTATTGAAATGATGTAATTTTTTATCCCCTATTCTGTTAATGTGATGTATTACATTAATTGATTTCCATACTTTCATCATCCTTGCATCTCAGAAATAAATCCCACTTGGTTATGTTGTATGATTCTTGGATTCAGTTTGCTAATATTTTATTGAATATTTTTGCATATATTCATCAGGGATACTGGCTTGTAGCTTTCTTTTCTCTTGGTGTCTTTATCTGGCTTTGGTATCAGTTTAATGAGTTTAGATGTGCCCTTCCTCTTCAAATATTTCAAAAGAGTTTGAGAAGTAATGACATTAATTTTATTTTATTTTTTAATGTTTGGTAGAATTCATCAGTTAAGCTATCTGGTCCTTAGGTTTTCCTTTTGTGAGGTTTTTGATTACTGAGTCAATCTCCATACTATTTATAGATTTGTTCAAACTTTCTATTTTGTCATGATTTAATCCTGGTAATGTGTATAGTTTTAGGAACTTGTCCATTATTTCTGTGTTATCCAGTTTATTGTTGTGTAACTGTTCATAATATGAGTCCTTTTCATTTCTATGTCATCAGTTGTAATGTCAGCAAGATAGAGTCAGAAGCCCTGGAACCTCTCTCCCCACCAACAGCACACCAATTCAGCAACAATTCATGACAAATTCCTTCTATGAGAAATCAGAAACAAGTTGAAGGGTTCTTGCACCCTAGGAGAATAAAACCAAACTCATCAAAGGAGGAGTGAGATTTTTCACACCCAGAAATCCTGACCCCGGTAAGAATCATAAGATCAGGAGTAGAGCCCCCAGGTCCCAGCTTCACCCAGGCCAGGGAAGCGGCTGGTTTCTACATCTGTCATCCCACATTTTCCAAGACAGCTCCCCTGAAAACTGGCCTCTGTTTTGCCAATTGGTGCTCTGATGGGTATGATAGAGTCTGATATCCTTGGGAAGAATGAAGGTAGTGGCTTGGGTGGGCAAATACCATTGGTGCTCCTGCTCAGCATGAAGTAGGTGAACAATGAAAACAGGAAAGCTACTTGCTTCTCTCTGGGGAAGAAAAGAGTTGACAGAGCCTCCCAGAATTTCTGGTCAGGCTAATTGGTGGAACATCTGTGTTTCTCTCTCTCTCTCTCTCTTTTTTTTTTTTTTTAATTTTAACTCGATGCTCAGTAAAAATTAGATTGAATGGATATGAATAAGACAGATTAGTTGTAGTTACAAATCTACACCAAGATACCTGTGTTATTTCATTTGTCAGAATGCTTTGGCTTTTGGCTATGATAATAGAGAAGGAGTTTAATCTTTTTAAAGTTTGAACCAGGCTTGAAGAATTTGGTGGAAAAATTAAGGGAATAATTAGGGATGGAAATGAGATCCAAATGGCAAAATTAGAGAGCACAAAGTAATAAAAAATATCCAGAGGCTGGTAACATGAATGAGGCCGCTCTGGGCAATTACTAATGTGCCTTCTGTGGCAACCGTCTGCTCTTCTCATATTGCCCTTCCTTTCTTTAAAGTAAATATCTGTCCCGATGGTCATCTTCTTCTTCTTCCCATCATGCCTTGAACCCTCAGGCTCTTTCAGTGACCACTACCTGGAGTGCATACCTGCCATCTCCCACATCATGTTCCCCACCTGCTTCAGTCCTCAAAAAATATGTCAGGAGCTCTTGTCGTTTATTTGCTCTCACCAGTCAAATACATCAAGGAACTGTGTGTGTGAAGTATTGTTTTGGTGTCCTCCTTGTGGGAAGCCCAGGACAGACACTCCGTCTTCACTTCCATCTTTGTCAAGAAATATTAAAAGGACCCCAGGCATTTTAACTTATATTCTCTATTTAACCTCTCTTCATCACTTCCAGAGTAATCTGGATCTCAGGTAACTATGGCATGGTTCTTGGGAATATAAGTTAGTCATCAGCTCTCTTTCTGTTATTCTACAACTTTCTTTCCGTGAACACTTCTATGGTTCAAGAGAATGCACACAAATAAAAATTCCTATTAAGGAATTCTACAGGATAAATTATTCACTTAGTTTTGCCAACTCTGGGTACCACAATCTTACTCTGATGTGATATAAGATTTGAAGACAATTTCCAAAGAAGCCATGCTGAGTTTATGCTACTCAGACGCATTCGCTGTTCTCCAGTTCTCCAGTTTCCAGCCCCAGGAGAAGACTATACGTCTCTAATTCAGATGTGATCATGGACATCCTCTTATCAACAGAACATGAGTGGATATCATATGGGCCTCCTTCAGGTGAAAGTATTTAAGAGAGGGCTCCCACTCAAAGGCAGATCAAACATAATGAGGAGCTGAGCCTCCTACCCACATATCATAACACGAACAAGAAATGGCTGTTTCTGTTTTCAATCACTGATATTTTACTGTCTTTTACTGTTGCATGACTTAGTTTAAACTGATAAATATGGAGATATTTCAAAGAGGTCCTGAGGCTTTGGGAACCCTTAAAATAAGTTTCTCAATGATACAGACTTCACTCACTGTCATACGAAGAAGCTATATTAAAATTCTTGTTAAAGAATCAAAAGTTTTATGATGGCACTGGAACCACGTTACCTCTCTGAATGTTCAGTTTCATTAGTTGAAGTTGAGGATTTAACTTAATACTGTTTAAAGTTTCTCCCCAATTCATGACTCGATTACTTCTCTGAATACTTTGAATTCACACCGCCATTCCCCACCCCACACATGGAAAATTACATGCACTGAGTATGTGAACAAGAGGAACACCTTTAACAAGGTAATGTCCTTAATTAAATGATGGAATTTTTCAGCAGTATGTTGCCAAAATTATTGTATTAGGATGGATAAGCACGAATTTGACTCTTCTATATAAAACAAACTTCCTACATATGTGTACTGATGTATTTTCCATATATCTGATATATTTTCTGATATATTTGCCTCCAAGTCTCAGCCTTTCCCTGTGCAGTATATATGTATATTCCCTCCTCTCATTCATTTTGAACTTTTTATTTTTTCTTAAGGAAATATTATCTGACTGTACCTTTTCAATTAAGGACAAATTCCCTTTACATAAACAGCAAAACAACTTTATTTTCATTTTCATGAGACTAAAGTAGATAACTATAATTTCTTGCTGAGATTATTGCACTTGGTGGTCTTACAATTATTTATCCTGCTCCTGTGTGCTGTTCATATTGCTAATGGTATTGTCACGCAAGACAAAGTCCAAGTAGAGCTTTGCAAAAAAAAAAAAAAAAAAAAGTTATTTATCTTATTGCACCTACTACTGAGCTGCAATCTCAACTTAGGTGTTAGGTCCATTTACCTAAGGGAATTTGCTTAACTAGAATAGTTTTCTTTTGCTTCCAACAATTGAAGCATTGCTCTTCAGTCTTCTATATTCCTGATACAAATGCTCCCCTGGCTAAATTCTCATGGTTTTTGAGAGCCCACTCAGAAAGCCATTTTCAATTCTAAGAAACATTTTCTTAACTCTAGAATGGGTTAATTTCCTGCTATTCGTCACAATTTTCCTGGCATTTACTACCATTTATCACACTAAATTTGTATTTCCAGTTTACATATCTGGATCTTCCAGTAGAGTTGATGTTCCTTGAGGGCAAAGCTTAACTTTTGTTCATTTTACAGGTCTAAGGCAAATCTCTTCCCCTCTCTTGAACTAACTCTCCTTACCTGAAAAGAAACCTCATGTTCTTTTCTCCTGAAAGCTTTGAGGCTTATGAAAACTGATCTAAAGTAATGGACATAAAATTGGTGTATTAACAATAAAATACTGTATAAGTAGAGGTGGACATATAACAGTTCCTAGCACATGACAAGCTTTTAATAAATGTCAGCTGGTGACAATGCAAATTGAAATCTAAGCAGCATGTATTACCTAAGAAGGTTAGTCTCTACTCAGTCACTCAGATTCTATCAAGAGCTAGACAAAGTGATCATATCCAACAGCCATGCATTTTCTGTTCCACAAAACCAACAGGGATAAGCATTATCCTGGTGACCTATTGAAGGAGTAATCCAAAATTTAGAAGTTTCTTTTTGGCTTGTTTATATAAATAGTTCAGTGAAGACTTTGGATCCATGGGTTTTTCATTCTATTTTTTTGCACTACACAGTTCATTGTTACATGGTTGCATGCATACATGTATTTACCATTTTCTTTTTAATAGGCAGGAACCTGGGGCAAAATGTATAGATCTGTAACTGCCTTTCCTATCAATAGTTCTACTGATGAGTGAAAGAAGTAGATGGAAAAATGAAACAAAACAATGAAACATAAACCCAAATGAATGAAACCACACACTGGTAATAAGGAGCTCCAAGGTGAATGCTCCCTGGGTGGAATGTTCTTAACAAAAGAGAGGATGGTCGAAAAAGCATTGGACTGGAGGGTCAAAGCAAGATATTTCAGAGATAAATAAAGTTATTTAGATTTAAAAAGAAAATGATTAGGAAGCTATACAATTTTTTTGGGGGGGGGTGGAGGGCACAGAGACTTCAGACAGAAATTTTCTAGCATGTAAAAGTAAAGGTGGCAAGAGAGATTACATGAGGCATTTAACATTAAGGGAAGTATGTATGTTCTAAGGAACCCAACACTTAGCATTGATAGGGAGCTGTTGTTTTGTGGTCAGAACAAGGAGAATTTCCCAAACTCCTCTAAGTTGGCCATCTATATTTGAAACTACCCAACAAGCTCACCTTGCCCTCTTAGTAAACAGTCAAATTATCAAGACAGGGAAATTGGCATTGAGAAAGAGTAATTCATGCAGAGCCGGCTGTTAGGGATACAGGAGTTTTATAATGACTCAAATATCAGTCTCCCTGAGCATTGGGGTATGAGTTTTTAAGGTCAATTTGGTGGGGAGTGGGGAGAATGAGTGGAGGAGTGTCAATTGGTTGGACTGGAGATGAAATTATAGGGAGTCCAAGCTGTCCTCTTGTGGTCAGTCAGTTCCTGGAAGGGGGTCACAAGATCAGAAGAGCCAGTTTATCAATCTGGGTGGTAGAAGCTGATCCATCAAGTGTAGGCTCTGCAAAACATCTCATTCACTGATCTTTGGTTTTACAATAGTGATGTTATCCCCAGGAGCAATCTGGGGAGGGCAGGAATCTTGTAGCCTTTAGCTGCATGATTCCCAAACCATAATTTCTATTCTTTTGTTGAATTTGTTAGTCCTACAAAGGCAGTCTCTTCCCCAGACAAGAAGGGGTTTGCTTTGGGAAAAAGCAAACTTTTTTGGTAATCAGAAAGAAGATGAAGTTAGTCAGGTCAGATCTCTGCCACTGTCTCAGTCACAATTCTACAATGGTGGTTTTTATATTCTGTGACCAGAAACGAGGCCCATTTCAGCAGAATTATATGACCAAGTAACACATTAGACAATGACTTAGTGAGAGTATGGAGGAGCAATGGTGGGTCTATAAACAAATAAAGAGGCTAGTATTCCTGGGGCTTAAAAATATAAACAAGAATCCAGGCTGTAGAAAGATTTTAAGTGATTAGTATAGCAGTTTTATTTATTTTTAATACAAAATCTGTATATTTTCCTATGTATTTAATCTACAAAGAAATCATTTTCTAAGCAGAATCCTATGTAAGAGATTTGCCAATGTTTCATCTGTCATGCCACCTCTGGTCATTTGGGACAAGTTTCTTGTATCACTTTGTTAAGAAAGATTCAAAGGCTGTATCTAGCCTCCAGGGGAAAAAAAAACTTGAATGGATGATGATGTATGTTATGGCCAAGGTAAATAGTGCCAAGATGAACCAGAAATATGGTGTCTCTGTTTCCCATGTACATTCAACAGAATGGAACAGAGATGTTCTTGTTTTAGTCATGAGTATTCCAGAGTTTTAACAGGTCACTCCTTTGCTCTTTGCACCATCTTCATCCTGCCTAATATACTGGCCAATTATCTCCTAGAGCATTTATTTATTTATTTGTTTTGTAGTTCAACATCACAGTCATAGCTCACTGCAGCCTCAACTTCCTAGGCTCAAGCAATCCTCCTCTCTTAGCCTCCCGAGTAGCTAGGACAACAGGCATGCACCTCCATGCCTAGCTAATTTTTATTTTATTTTATTTTTGTAGAGATGGGGTCTCCCTTAGCTTCCCAGGGTGAAATTGAACTCCTGGCCTCAAGCAATCCTCCTGCCCCAACCTCCCAAAGTGCCCTCTTTCAACAGCATTTCTGGTATGGTAGCATCATGCAAAATTCCCAAAGTGCTGGGATGAGCACCATGCCCAGCCATCTCCTAGAACATTTAGATCTTTGAATAATAAAGCTTGCGAGCCACTGTTCTAATTAAAACACTCTTATTTTATAGATGTAGAAACTTTTATCTAATCATGGAGTTGCAACAGCTATTTTCATGACGAATGTTCTCAAAACAGGGGTTAATGCTTTGTTTTTAACAGATTACTTTGCATTAGCAAAGAATACAAGGTGAAAAATTCTCATCTCAATAGATTTAAGAACACAGCTTCTGACTAATGAAATACCTTATGATTTCTAATTGGTTTAGATGTCCCTAGTCCTTCTTAGGTGAATAATATCATTTAAATATTTTCAGTAATTTTCTTTAACAGGCTTTTAAACTTAATGTTTCTGCCTTGCTTCAGGACAACATCTTTTAATTGCTCTAAATTATCAGTGATGTCTGTAGCATTTTCACTGAACCTGGATTGATTTCAATTAACTTTCTCACGCTTTTGCATAAAAGCAGTCTTTTTCAATTTGCCTAATTGGATCATACAACCTCTTAGAGCTGAGGAATGACAGTCGTTTAAAGGTTGAGAAAGGAGACAAAATCAAGGTTGTTTACTGCCTAATGTTTCCTTTCGAAGTTTTCAGTTGTGCTTGATCAAGAAAGACCATTGGTTAAGAATGTGGTTTACCATTGAAATAGACTATCCCGCTAATGGAGCCCTTTGAATTTCCCAGGAATACATTTTAGTTGCAAGGGAATGATCAAAGAGAATTTCTTTAAACCCTGTTTAAACAACCCTGCCCCAGTGAAAACACTGTCCTCTTCCCTTTCCCTTTTTTTTTTTTTTTTTTGAGACAGAGTTTCGCTCTTGTTACCCAGGCTGGAGTGCAATGGTGCAATCTCGGCTCACAGCAACCTCCGCCTCCTGGGTTCAGGCAATTCTCCTGCCTCAGCCTCCTCAGTAGCTGGGATTACAGGCACGCGCCACCATGCCCAGCTAATTTTTTGTAGTTTTAGTAGAGGCGGGGTTTCACCATGTTGACCAGGATGGTCTCGATCTCTTGACCTCGTGATCCACCCGCCTCGACCTCCCAAAGTGCTGGAATTATAGGCGTGAGCCACCGCGCCCGGCCTCCTCTTCCCATTTTTATCTGCCTGTGGATTTGGTAGAAGTGATAGGCCCCAATGTCTTCTGCACCTATATACAATGTGGGGAGAAAACAGAAATCTGCTGGTGCTTTTATTCAGGATTGTTGTTGGATGATGAGATTTGGGATTATTAAATGGCAGCAAGCAACGTTTCTAGAAAGAACAAAAACACAAGGGTCCCAGAATATTGGAGGTTACAGAAATTGATGCTACAAAATTTAAGGTGAGACAAAGTAGATGATACAGAACCTAGAATAAATTGAAAAGCAATGGGAAAAAAGAGAGAGAATGAGGCAAGGTTGAAGAAAGTTAGCTTTTAGTGACATATTTAATAAATCCAAGAGAGCCAACTAAAAAAAAAAGAATACCAATAATCCAACAGAATTAGATGACTAACTGCAAAATTACTATAAAAAAGTCCAACTTTCTTAAAAAGAAAAATAGAGTGAGAATAAAGAGATTCTATTTAGTCTTCCATGAAAATGTAATATACCTATGAGTAATCTTTTAAAATGTGTGAGCTCTATATGATGACAAAAAGAACACTTAGGTCTATAAAAAATTAATCATTATTTTGGGGTAAAACTTAATATGTTAAATAAGTCAGTTATCCTTAAGTTAACTTAAAAATTATATACAATTCTAGAGTAAGTTGTAAGTAGAACTTGGTACTTAGAAATAGACTCTAATTGATTCTAAATCATAAGCAAACAGGAATAGAGAGAATGATTGGGAAAAATAATGAGAGAAGAACTCATATCCTGAGATAACAACATGAATAATAGATATTATATGTAAATGTGCATATACAATGTATGTATATATGTGAATAATACATATATGTATTTCAATTTTTCTATCAAATATAATCAGATTGTTCATGAATTTATGTTAAATACAAATCAAAATAGTAGTAAGATAATTGTAAATAATGCTCCAAAATTATAGACAGAAAAAACATTTCTAAATAAGAAAAAAATGAAACAAATTTCTAAAGTCACTAAATAAAGACTGATATGACTACATCAGAATTCAAAATTTGTTTTTGAAAGACAACCCTGCAGAAAAATAAAGATTCAACAGGAAGTTGGGAAGAGCATGCCCACTTTTGCTGTTGTTGTAAATAGATGAAAAGATATTTAAACTAAGTCAAAATTTAAAAAATAAAATTTCAACCAAAGAAGAAGATACCTTTTGTACAAAAATAATCCTATTCAGTGAAGTGTGATAAGCACCAGCATTCATTTTGACAGACTATATTCTATAGAAATAAAGGTATTAACCTCATCTAGATTACTACTTTCTATTTTTTTGGTGGTTTTTTTTTTTTTTTTTTTTTTTTTGAGATGGAGCCTTGCTCTTGTTCCCCAGGCTAGAGTGCAATGTCATGATATCATGTCACTGCAACCTCTGCCTCCGGGTTCAAGCAGTTCTCCAGCCTCAGACTCCTGATCCTGAGTAGCTAGAACTACAGGCCCACACAACAACGCTGGGCTAATTTTTGTATTTTTAGTATAGACAGGGTTTTACCCTGTGGGCCAGGTGGTCTCCAACTCCTGACCTCAGGTGATCCACTCACCGCAGCCTCTCAAAGTGCTGCGATCATGGGCGTGAGCCACCGTGCCTGGCCAATTTCTGTTTTGTTGTAAAGACAAGAGACTGTGTATCAATATGCTGACACACATGGTAAAAAGGCTTTCATAACAACGGAAAAAAATCACCAACTAGTGGCAACAGAAATTAATTTTCTCATCTTTCTAGAGTCTGGAAGGCCAATACCAAGGTGTTTATAGGTCTGATTTCTTCTAAGGCTATCTTTGACTTGCAGACAGTGCCTTTTCTCTGTCTTCCCATGGTCCTGCCTCTGTACACAGGAACCCCTAGTGGCTCTTTGTGTTCAAATCTCCTCCTTCGAGAAGTAATCTAGATAGATTGGATTCTAGTCCACACTAATGGCCTCATTTTAACTTAATCAACACTTTAAGGACTCTATCTCCTAAATATAGTCACATTCTGAGGCACTGAATTTTTATGGGGTTAGAGATTCAAAATACAAACTTTGAGAATACATGATTAAGTCTAGAGCAGACTGTAAACAACCTGAGTAGCCATCAATGTAGTATTCATTAAATAAGTCATGGTGCATCTCTATAATAAAATCCATAGAGATGTGTTGCATAATTAATCCATTCTGGCTCACATGAAATGCTTTCTAAGATGCATTAAATAAGAAAGTGTATTAATATAAGTTAAATACACTAATGTAGCAAAAAGACACAGAATTTGACAGACAAATGCACACACACGCACATACAAATACACATGCTCTTAGGATTACCTTATCACAGGAAGAACAGGCAATGGATTGGGATAGTGTTCACTTGTAGAGAGAGAAAGAGACATATCTCATGATCTAGGGATGGGGAAGGGATTATTTTTGATAGTTTATTATTACTTTTAAAACATATATGCATTATTTTTAATGAAATAGAAAAATATTTAAGAGGAGTAGTGATTCTAAGACTTGTAGAATGTGCAAAAAATGATGATGATGTCCTTAACAGAGAAAATGAATGCAGAAATAAAAATAGTAAAATAAATAAATTTGTGGAAATCAACATCCATGACACTCAAGCACTACTTTCTAAAGGCCTTTGCAGTGATATTGTTATAGTGTCAGTCTTCTGATATTTTAAGTAATTAAATCTCCTTCAGTAAGTTTATGCCCATGTAATATTGAACTCCATAGTAATGTCAGTACTATTATATTGAGCTGCCAAAGTGTTACTTCACTTGTGAGACCACATTCCGCTAGACTACACCACAGACACATTAAAATGAGTGGAATATTAAATTGACCATTACTCCACTACAGAATATGTTATCAGTTTCCATTATAACGCAATGCAGCTTTCTTGAGGGACCAGGAAAACTTTTTGGTATTGTTGGTAAGTTTCTGCTGTCTCTTTCATGTTGGTAGATATTTAATTTAATTATCAGGGTTGAATGAACTTGGTGCAGCTGAGTGATAGATAACTGCTCTGCGGAACTGGAACCATCCACAAACAAATTAGTTCTCCAGATGTGGAGGCTTATAAATAATCATGCAGGTGCTGTCTGCCTGTGGGTGTAAAGGGGAAATAGGCATTGTGAGCAATCATTGAATATTTTCTGTAATGGTAGGGAGAGCATTTGGATGCAGAGAGCTGTTTAGTTTTTTCATCTACAGGAATGCCCCTCACATTATTTTCTATTTTAAACCCCAACTCTATGCAGTCATAAATTTGTCTTCATCTTACCTTTTCTATATGTCCTGTGTCCACTTTCTGACTCAACGTGTCTGTGCCTTTGTTCAAGCTGCCACATGTAAACTATGGAAAAAGGTTTTATAAACAATCCTTTAGTTTCAGTCTCATCCACTAAAATCCACCCACCCCCCAAAAAAATCTATAATAATACAATCAATCAAATAATTATCTTACTCAAGATTATTCTGAGGCTGCCTGTTGACTAAAGGGAAGAACCACAACTCCTCAGATAGCTGTGCCAGAGACTTCGTAATATGGTTCTTATTTCTCCCTCCATTCCAGTCCTTTTGAATTTCCTCTTTTATGCTTTATATTCCATGAATTCTGGAATATTCCCAGTGCCCTGAATGTGTCCACTATTTTTCTGGTCTAGAAAGATCCTAAAGGAATTGTATTCCAATATAAATATCTGATGAACTCTCTCCTTTAAAGACTAATATGCATATATGTATTATATATTATAAGAGATCTATATATGTAATACATATATATGTATGTATTACAATAATGCATACATACTTATTACAATATATATTGATCTCTTAAGTTTTGCTGTGAACAAAATTAAAATTACCAGTTACTCACTTAATTGAGAAAATACTTCTAACACTTCAACAAAAGGATACCTTTTATAGACAAACTCCATGCATCATAGCAAGATAGATTTAGCTTGGATTACCCTCCTACTATTAGCAACTTAGCTAATGTCACCTTCTTCCTGCCATACTGAATAGTTGTTAACAGGGCTGATATCCAAGCCTTGAAATACAGGCAAACGGAGAGTGAGGACATAGTTGCTTTAATTTTGAGCATAGTGATTCTGATAATTTCTTTGTTAAGATCTGATTAACAATTTCTGCAGATCTAAAAAGTTTATGTTATTTTTAAAAACCAGAAAATTACTATTGATCACACATTTACTGATATTCCAAGCGTGGGATACCATAATGATTCAATTACTATCACTTATGGGTGGAGCAGAGACGTCAACTATTGGCTGGAGGCAGCAGGAATTTCCTTCCTGCAATTTCTTCCTTCCTTTTGTTCCATTGTTTGGCATTACAAGTAGCAATAGAAATAGGCATGGAGACACAATCCCTAAAAGCCGTTTTGTTTTATGTTTTCGTATATACAGATACATGATTTTCCTGTTCTTTAGAGTTAACTGAGAGGGTCCCATTTTCTATTTGGACTGAGAACAAGCATTTTCTTTGTTGTAAAACCAGGGTGTAGGTGTCATGCAGCTATTTACAATAACAGATGTCAAGCATATTTGAACAGACTTTGTGAGAGACAGATTTGAAACAGGACTTTCAGGAATGTCAGGTGATCTTCAGAATTCCCCATGTCATCTCAATGGACTATGTGCTACTTCACCTGTTTAGAATAGCCACTTTTGATTGGTTCACTAGTACAACCTCAGTAAGACACTGAGCATCAATTGAATTACTACTCTCATTTTAAAGCCTCCATTCACTCCCCCACAAAAATATGTTAGTACAGTCTCTATAGAAAACAGTGTAGAGATTCCCTAAAGAAGTAAAAGTAGAACTACCATTTGATCCAGCAATCTCACTACTGGGTATCTACCCAGAGGAAGAGAAGTCATTATTTGAAAAAGACACTTACATGTGCATGTTGACAGCAGCAAAATTCACAATTGCAAAATTGAGGGACCAACACAAATGCCCATCAATCAACAAGTGGCTAAAGAAACTGTGATACATGATGGAATACTACGCAGCCATAAAAAGGAATGAATTAATAGCATTTGCAGTCACCTGGATGAGATTGAAGACTATTGTTCTAAGTGAAGCAACTAAGTAATGGAAAACCAAACACCATATGTTCTCACTGATATGTGGAAGCTAAGCTATGAGGATGCAAAGACATAAGAATGATACAATGGATTTGAGGGACTTGGAGGGAAGAGTGTGGGGAGGGATAAAAGACTATAAATCTGGTGCAATGTATATTGCTGAAATAATGGGTGCATCAAAATTTGAACAGATCACCACTAAATAATACTCATGTAACCAAATATCACCTGTACCCCCCAAGAACTTATGGGAAATTTAAAAATATATATTATAGTAACTTCTACTTTGTCTCTATTGCTTCAAGACAGTAATTGCCTTAGTTGCTTATTTGCTACTTGAGGACTTAAATCTTATACTTTTCACCTTTGTACATGGGGCCCCTAGCATAAATTCCTACCATGTAGTAGTTGGTGCATACATTAAATACATTCTAGAAAGGATTACTAAATGCAAACAAAATTAATGAATGAATTGATGAAGAATGAATAAAAATGATTTCTTCCATTTGAGTTCTATGAAGAGGAGAAGAGAAGCTTAGCATAAATAAATATAAATACTTGGTATATATGAAGAAGAGGAATTTGGGGGGAAAAGAGATCTTGCCTGGCGGGGCATGGTGGCTCATGCCTGTAATCCTAGCATTTTGGGAGGCCGAGGCAGGAGGATCACCTGAGATCGGGAGTTTGAGACCAGCTTGACCAATATGATGAAACCCCATTTCTACTAAAAATACAAAATTAGCCAGGTGTGGCTACATGTGTCTGTAATACCAGCTACTCAGGAGGCTGAGATAGGAGAATCCTTGAGCCCGGGAAGCGAGGTTGCAGTGAGCTAAGATCATGCCACTGCACTCCAGCCTGGGCAATAAGAGTGGAACTCCATCTCAAAATAAAAGAGAGAGATAAAGAGAGAGAAAGAGAGAGAGATATCTTCCCAGTAAAATTTTAATTGCTCAGAAACAAAAAGTTAAAGTTAATGAAAATAAATAGAGGAGATGCACAGAGAGAGTCATCAATATATCCTCACATTGTCCATCTAAATATAATTAAGAAAAGGAGGAAAAGACTGCTGAGGTTTCGAGGTTTGAAGTCAAGGTTTTTTTGTTGTTGTTGTTTTGTTTTGTTTTTTCATGAGGCATTTCTTGGGATGCTGCTACCAGCCAGTAGTGCAGACCTTTGAACTTAATTCGTAAAATGGAAAAGTGACAAAAAAAAAAAAAAAAGAGGTCAGAGCATAGGAAGTTGTATAAAAACTTGGAGACAAACAATTTAGTTCTGGCATGTTCAGTTTTGCTAACTTCTTATTAAAAGTCACTTTACCCCCCTAAAACCCATGAAGCTCATCTGAAAATAAAAGAATGTGTATGATAAGATTAGATTATAAAATGATTAATAATACTAGCAGTTGTTAATATTTATTGGATGATTACTACATAGCAAAATCTATACTATGTGCTTTACATAATTACCCAAAATAATTATCAGCATAACACTTTGATTCAGCTGCTATTTTAGCACACCCATTTTACAGATAAAACAATTAAAGTAAGTGATAGTGTGGAATTTGTGCTAAGAAATTCTAATTATGGAGGCCATTCTGAAAACATCATATATTCTATCTTAAAACAATCTTGTTCAATTATTTTAAATCATTATCTGCATAAATATCATACTTTTCATTCCTTCTGTATTGATTTTTAACTTGTTCTTAATTTTCAAATAGGGCCTCCGTATGCATCTTCCTAAATGTGCATAAGTAACTACTGATTTCTTAGACTTACCATTGAAAAGTGCCCATTTGAGGACACTGACAGCAAAGCTATCACATTCTTTCTTGATATGTTTATAAATGTTGCTAACATCTATTTTTAGCAACAAGAAGAAACTATTGATAAATATATTAATTGAATAGAGAAGTGATATAGATATAAATATATTAACTTAGGTATATTTTTGTCAATATAATGCACAAATATGTTTATAAAGGTTTTGAACATTTTCAAGGATTATACATTATACAAAAGACAATAATTTGCCATCAGGGAAGTGCAGGCAGCTAGGTTTGTGGTATTTAATAGTAACACAATCAGAAGCAGAAACTGGAGTCTTGATTAAAAGTCTTCCAGAAGGATAATTCTTATCTAGGTGTCAAGCTCCGGCTCAGGAACTTTTATGTATGTACATGTATGTATGTATGTATGTATGTATGTATGTATTTGAGACAGAGTCTTGCTCTGCTGCCCAGGCTGGAGTGCAATGGTGCGATCTTTGCTTACTGCAACCTCCGCCCCCCGGGTTCAAGCAATTCTCCTGCCTCAGCCTCCTGAGTAGGTAGGACTGCAGGCATGCACTGCTATGCCTGTCTAATTTTTTTGTATTTTCAGTAGAGAAGGGATTTCATCATGTTGGCCAGGATGGTCTTGATCTCCTGACCCCATGATTCACCCGCCTTGACCTACCAGAGTGCTGGGATTTCTGGTATGAGCCACTGCACCCAGCCAGGAACTCTAAATATAGCTTTCCAGAAATTAATTTGGAAAAAAACATCTATTTAACAGGACAAAAATGGTCGACTCTGGAAGTTTGAACCAAACTTATTAGGCATTCAAAAGACATGGAACAAGATAATGAGGATGGTGAGGAAGCTTAGAAACGAAGAGGACAAGACAGAGGTGCTCAAGTAGAGTGGAAAACATTAGAGTGGGAGTGTATCATGGCAACTTATGCTTTGAGCGGTGAATCAAATTACAACAGGGTTTTTGGCTAGGCATCACTGACATTAGGGGCCAGAAAATTTTTTATTGTGGAGTGCTGTCCATCACATTTTAGGATGTTTAGCATCAACTGTACCTCTACCTTCTAGGTGCCAATGACACTGCACCTCCAGTTGTGACAACTCATTGTCCAATTTCCCCCTACAGGGCAAAACCTCTCCCAGTGCCTACCAATTTACAGATTCTATGATTTTGTAACTACTCTCTAATTCCAAAGTAGCCTACATTAATATATCAAGCATATATTACATACAGCCTGGTGTACTGGTTTTGTTTCAAATTAATCCTGGGTTTCCTATAATATCCTCTTGTCTTTTGTGCCTTTTATAAATTATTTCACAATAAAAACTGACATTCATTTAGTCCATTTGTAAGCCTCAACAACAGGAAATTATCGATTCAGAACAGAATGTACTCTCTGTAATCCTTAACAAAGTAACACTAATATAATTAGCAATAAAAAATGGGATGTGGGTAAAATGTTTCAGAGTGCTAATTATATTATTTGCATAAAAGGAAGTCAATCCATACTGCCTTAAATACGTGGGTAAAACAATGACTAACCTCTTAATGATTTTAATAATGTATTTTCTTAATTTCAGTTGGATCTTTTAATAAATTATACTCCCTGATGTGAAAAAAATCTTTTTGTTTTTCAGAGACAATCTCTCTCTCCCGCCCCGCAACTCCCCAAAGGCTGGAGTGCAGTGGCATGGTCATAGCTCACTGCAATCGCCAACTCCTGGGCTTAAGCAGTTATCTCTCCTCAGCCTCCTGAGTAGCTAGAGCTTCAGGTATGTGTCACCACACCCAGATAATTTTTTAATTTTTAGAGACAAGGTATTGATATGCTGCCCAGGTTTGTCTCAAACTTCTGGCTTCAAGCGATTCTCCTGGCTTGGTTTCCCAACTTGTTGATTTTACAGGCATAAGACGCTGAGCTCGACTGAAACATTTTTAAATTTAGCAATTATTTTAGTTTTGCTTAAAATTCTTTTTATCCAAAATTTAAATAAAAGAAATAAAGTACATTTATTTAACATATCAGTACTAATAGAAATAGATTGTTTACAATTATTACCTAGTCATGTTTGTAACCATCGAGCATCTTCTTCTTTCTTCTGTTTTTCCTCCTGATTATCTATTTATTATACGTATTTCCATGTATCCACGCATCCATCCATTTATTCTTCCTTCCATTAAGCTCTCTCTCTCTCTCTCTAAATATATATATATATATGACAAATGCACTTGTGTGTTCATTGCTGCACTATTCACAATAGCCAAGACAGAATCAACCTAAGTGCCCATTAATGGTGAATTGTATAAAGAATATGTAGTAAAGGCACCATGGAATACATATATATATATATATGCACACACACATATATATATTATATAGACAGAGAAAGGTCTATTTAATAACTTACAATGTTATCATCAACATATTGATCAAGTAATTTCTGGATCCAAGTATTTAGTGCTCTCTCTTGCTTTCATTTTTCTTTTTTATATTAATCAAAATGTTACATAAACATAAGTATTTGTAATACTGTTCAAATTATTCTGCTTTAAGTGAGAATAAAGAACAGATAGAAGAAAATAGCAGTTTCTAGCATCTATTGAGGATCTGGGTCACAAGAATTATTTCTTATAAAACATGGTAAATAGTGTTTTCTTGAAATAAAATAAAAAGGCATTAATTTTAAGCAGAATAAAAATTTCTAAAGATAGTAATGTTAAATACTTTGTTCACCTTCCATGACATCCAACACAGGGCCTATGTCCCCAAATCTCAAATTTCATATTGTAGCAGAAGCCAATAGCATACTCAGTCAGATTCCTATTTTTTCTTCCTCACAATTTCATGTTCCATACAGTCTTGACTTTGCAACTTGTACACTCTTCTCATCTTGCCCTATTTGTATTTGGTATTCTGGATTAATTTTTATTTTCTGCTTTTGAAGAACTTTAGGAAGCTGGAGGTAGAAAATAAAGTTCACTATCAGATCATGTTATTCCAGGTCTGGCCTTTGATCTATAACAGGCTGGTGCCAATCTCTTGATGGTAGACACTTTGCACTTAGGAGATACAAATAAATCACTGGACAAGATGGTGTAGGGTACATCAGTGGATACAGATTTTATGCATTTATTCCTATTTGTTCTGTTCCATAAGCAAAATTGCCTGAATCAGCCTCTGTGTCCTGGTGATAGGCACAAAAAAAGGAAACACTAGTTTTAGACATCATCTCTTTCAGGGATTATCTTTGTATCTAGCATTGACATGTATCAATTAAGCGTACTATGAGAAAGAGTACTTAAAGAGTTTCTTTATTCAATTTCTTAAAGAGATTTTTTTTAATTGAGCATTTTCCGTGATGCTTCATTCACACCTTTTACTGGGCCATGACATCTGAGGCATGTCTACAAAGAGGCAAATCAAGGCATATAGCATCCAATGGCTTTCTTCCTCCATTTCAGTGGTACCAAGCTTACCTTTATTCTCAGTTCCTCTGGTCATATCAATTGTCTTTTCTTGGGCACAACTATTATATTCCAACTTTCTGGCTTCCATCTTTCATAAGGCTCATGCTGGTTGGGGGATGAGTAAACATAAGTAAACATATGACTTATTATTTATGGAAATAGAGAAGTTAGAGCAGCATGATGGATGTAAACATTTCTTGGAAATCTATGTTCTATGAAAAAAAAAAAAAAAAGGATTACTGTAGCCAAAACTTGACTGGTACTTCACAAGTAGGAAAACACTGTGGTATTGCATTGACAAACATGGCATTAGAGTTCCTCAGTTTAAGGAAACTACCTTGTTGGAGCAATTTACCATTGAACATGGAGTACCTAGGGCATGGCTAGAAAAAGATATAAAAATTGTAGAAACAAAACAAAAGAAAATACTGTGCATGAGAAAATAGTGGGCTTCAGTACTTTGTATAGACAGGAGAAAGAGAGGAGAAGAGAAATTTAGAAAAGAGGAAGCAAATTGGCATGTTCAAGTTTGGAGGCAATAAGTCTAGGTGGCCAGTGAAAACTGTCCAGGGAAAAGTGGTCTCAAAACAGGAATTTGAAACAGAAATGTCTAATATTTCTTATATTTTTTGTCTCATGATTTAAGTAGATACTTGTTTTTTTCTTTTGAGACAGTCTTGCTCTGTCGCCAGGCTGGAGCACAGTGGTACAAACTCAGGCTCGCTGCAACCTCCACTTCCCGGGTTCAAGTGATTCTCCTGCCTCAGCCTCCCAAGTAGTTGGAATTACTGGTGCACACCACCATGCCCAGCTAATTTTTGTATTTTTATTAGAGATGAGGTTTCACCATGTTGGCTAGAATGGTCTTGATCTCCTGACCTTGTGATCCTCCCACCTCAGCTTCCCAAAGTGCTGAGATTACTGAGTGACCCGCCAGGTGAAACTTTTTTATAGTCTGTATACACAGAGAGATCAACAGCAGAATTATTTGGAGTAATAAATAGAGTTGCTTTTCTTAGGGCTAAAGCAGTGTCGGAACTGGGACAGCAGGTACAGAAAAAGTGAGTTCTCTAATTCAGTTGAAGGAATAAATGGTGAGGGAAAAGTTCAATCAAATTCATAAAAGGTCAGAGTTGGAAGACAGGAACTTGAATCTCCCTCTGAATGTAAAATGGCAAGATGATTCTATTTTATCTGAAAATCAAAAGACTGGCCTAAACTAATATTTGAATTATTTATTAGATGTTACCTATATAAATTTTCTAAATATAACTTGGAAAAAAAACTGAACTGGCTTCTACCCTGCTGGAAATATCACTGAATGAGATTTAGGAAATATAGATTTTAATGGAGAGAGTCATTAATTTTCTCAATGATTTGACCAAGTTAAATATTTTCTGTGATCTCTCTCCAACTGTAAAATAGAGGCATCTGACCAGATGTTCTTTTCATTTCTTTGAATCCATAAAGGATTCCTGGAATGTGTCAATTATATTGAATATGACATAATCAACCTGTTATTCACTGATTTGCCTTGTTCTCTCTATATCTTTGTAAAGTTTTTTTTGTTTTGTTTTATTTACATTAGTAACATTCCTGATTTTTAAAAAAGTGGGCAAAAGACTTCAGCAGACATTTCTCTAAAAAAGGCATATAGAAAACCAACCGTTATATGGAAAGATGTTCAATATCACTAATAATTAAAAAGTGGAAATCAAAACAGCAAAGAGATTTCAACTTACACTTGTTAGGATGAGCATCACAAAAAATCTTGGTGATAATATAGAGAAGTTGAAACTCTTGTATGCTGTTGTTAATAAGAATGTAAAATGTACAACCACTATGGAAAACAGTATGGAAATTCTTCAAAGAATTAAAAGTAGAACCACCATATCATCCAGGGCTCCCACTTCTGGGTATCGATCCCCAAATACTGAAATCAGGATCCCATAGATACAGCTGCTCTCTTGTGTACATTGCAATATTATTCACAATAGCCAAAATAGGAAAATAGTCTAAATGTTCATTGACAGGTGAATAAAGTATGGCATATATATATATATATATATATACACACACACACACACACACACATATATATGGCATACATATATATATACATATATACACACACAGACACATACACACACACACACACACACACACACACACACACACACACACATACACAGTAGAATACTACAAAGTTGAAAAGGTGAGGACATCTAGCGGACATTATGCTAAGTTTAATAGCAGGGCATACAATGACAAAAGCTGCATAATTCCACTTATAAAATAGACCAGGCATGGTGTTTCACACCTGTAATCCCAGCACTTTAGGAGGCCTAGGCAGAAGGACCACTTGAGGCCAGCAGTTCAAGACCAGCCTGGGTAATTAAATGAGACTTCCTTCTCTCCAAAAAAAATCCAAAAATTAGCCAGGCATGGTGGTGCACATCTGTGGTCCCAGCTACACAGGCTGAGGCAGGAGGATTACTCCTGAGCCCAGGAGGTCGAGGCTGCAGTGAGCCATGTTATTGCCACTGTACTCAGGCTTAGGAAACAAAGTCAGACCCCGTCTTAAAACAAAATAAAATGAAATGAAATAGTCAAACTCATAGGAACAGAGAGCAGAATTGTAGTTGCCAGGGACTGGGAGGGGAAGGAAATGGGGAGTTACCATTAAACAGTAAACGGGTACAAAGTTTCAGTTTTACAAGATAAATCAGTTTTAGAGATCTCCTGTACAACTTTCTGCCTATATTTAATAATATTATACAGTGCACTCAAATATTTAAGAGGATAGATCTCATGTTAAGTGTTCTTACCATAATAACAAAATAAAAATAAGCAAATATAGCATTAACATTCATGCTAACACAAAGGTCATGAAACATACATTTTGAAGAATGTTTTTTCTTTTCTTTTTTTCTATCACAGTAGCAATGGTTCAAACTACGTGAGTGATCTCTAAACGAATACATCTGGGAAAGTAGCATATCATTCTGTGTGCTGCATTACCTGAAAGCCTTCAGGTCTGTGGAGGAGCTGAGTGAGTTTTTGAGCCACTCAAGCCATTCAGTCTTGGAGCTTAACAGTTTGCTCCTAGTTTAAAGACATCTCTCTAGGACACTTTGGGTGGCTGCTACCATTTTCTTCTTTGCAGCTACACTCTCTAATAGCATGGAGCTTCCTCTAGGCTAGCTCAGCAAATTCTACTCATTTAAAAAACATCAATCTCTTGGCTGGATTTACCTTCTCTTCAATGACTATAATTTTATTGTTTTCATGCTGTCAAATGATAGATGGAACATTCAGAGGGGCACTGTGATTCTGAGTACTAGTGGAAGACTCTAATGGTCCTGTCTTTGTTCGAGAAAACTATTAATTAGCTTGTTCTCTCTCTTTTTTTTTTAAATCATGATTTCTTTCCTGAATTGATGAAAAGCTTAAAAAGGTAAACAGATTCAACATCTGTATCTAGGCTTAGTGTGTAAGCCTCCGTTGTTTTTTACAAGGCAGTATTATAGGATCGTCAAGGCAAAGAGCAAAGAATTTGGCATGAAATAAACATATGTCACATCTTGTTCTGCAGCTAGCTGTGTGACCTTGCTGTGTGGCCTTGGGCAAAGCACTTGGCTTCTTTAAACCCAGTTTTTGTGCAACAAATCCGAAGCAATTATGGCACTTGCCTCACAATATAGTTTTGAAAATCAAGTTAGTTAATAGGTATACAGCATTCAAAACAGTGACTACCACAAAGTAGCCCTCAATTAATACTAGCTATCTTTTTTTATATTTTTATGTGGATGTCATTATTCTATGCAGATGAATTGTGGGAGGACATCAAAACTTTGGCTGTATAGACATCCTTCAATATATCTACTCGCATTTGGCAACAAAAATCGTATTTCCTGTATCCCAGGCAGCTAGCCACTCCTAGCTGAGTCAGGAATTTACTGCTTACAGCCAGTGACATACCCGATGCTAAATACTTGGTTATTTGCTGGTCCAGCCTGCAGATTTTGCGGAAGCATTTATTCATATACACAAATCCTTAGTACATATCATTTAATGCAAAATACAGGTCTCTCCAAACACATCACTTCGGATCTATCCAAATTCAATTGATATTCACTGTGACATCATGTAAATGTCTTTTCTTAATTCAGTAAAATCTTTCATAAGCCAAAAGACTGGTGTTTTTTTGTTTTTTTTTTTTTAGACAGTGTCTCACTCTGTCGCCCAGGCTATAGTACAGTGAAGTGATCTTGGTCACTGCAAGCTTCACCTCCCAGGGTCAAGCATTCTCCCCAGTAGCTAGGATTACAGGCATGCACTACCACACCCGGTTAATTTTTGTTGTTATTATTGTATTTTTAGTAGAGATGGGGTTTCACCATGTTGGTCAGGCTGGTCTCGAACTCCTGACCTCGTGATCCGCCCACCTCTGCCTCCCAAACTTCTGGATTACAGGCGTGAGCCACTATGCCTGGCCCAAGAGATTGTTATTAACACTGCTCAGTTTCTTTTGCAGGCTAATTCATTCTCTCAGGTACTGCTCTGCTATTGCATGAATTGTTGTGTTTTCATGATTTATATGTGTGTATAGCATTTTAATGCACCTATACCTTTTACAAGGTTAATTAACCCTGTTTGTCTTTGAGATCCTGAGCAATGCTGTATTATCTCTGAATTGCCCATGTCAGTGTCTGCTTATCCTAGATGGAAAATAAATGATAGTTTAATTTACCAGAGTTGAAACAAACCTAGCTATAACAATCTTAAAAACCCCAAGTCTTAGGGTTTTAATCCAATCCACTACTTTCCTCTAGACCGTTTACGTTTTTCATAGTATGAATAAAGAAAAGACTCTGAAAGTGCATTTTATTTGAAGAAGAAATCAACATGACTATGTGTGTAATTGGTCTTATTCAAAAAGTTCCATGGTTAGGATTTACCATTGCCATAGGAAGGGAAATAAAATTATTGAACCACAGAATTCTGAGCAGGAAGGTGCCTTAAACTTTGACTTATCCAGTATTTCTTGTGCTAACAGTATCAGGATCAAGTACTACTGGATTAAAGTATATTTGTATGACGCCTAATAACATACATTTTAACATTCTTCCTCAGTAATTATGTATGCAAAATAAATTGGAGAATTGCTTGTCTTGTTCAACACACTTATAACACAAATTAAGAAGATACTGAAACCCAGGAAAAAGATGTTTAGCTGAAATTACCTTTCCTAATCTCTTTAGTCCTAGCATGATTTGGACCGAATTTGGCCAATGGGAATGCTAAAACCATCCCATCTTGTCATGTCAATTTCTCACTGTGAACTGATTCTGTCAGCCCACAGGGCCCATACCCCTAATGTTGGGAAAATTTTCATCATTTTTCCATAGGAAGTCAAGTATATGATAGAATCCAGCATTATAATATATAATTAACAGGTCTTGGTCAGCCTTAGAATCAATTCGGCTTTAAGGAAAAGGTACACATATAGTCACACACACAGGCATACACACACACACACACACACTGTATGAGAATAAAAAATAAAACTTTGTTTTTGGGTTATGTCTTCTCTTTATCAGTCAGACTACTTTGTTCATAAATCTTTGGATAATTGGCTCTGCTGTGTCCTAACTCCATGAAACCAGGCTCTCAGCAGAGATGCTTTATACAATTTGACCTCCCTGAGGATATTTCTCTGAGTTTTGCTCTTATATTTTATCTGAAAGTTTTCAGCATAAAAATAATTATAAGACCTGATAGCTAGTCAGAAAACGTGGACTTGAACTGCTCTTCATGAAATTATGTTAAAAGATCAGCTCTTTTAATTGCAAGATTTAAACAGCTAACTGTAAATGGATGAGTACCAAACAGACATTTCAGATCCAGATATCTTTCTATACCTGGCTCCAGAAACTCTAAACCTGACTGTAGAAAAGACATCATCTTTGTTCCAAAGCTCTCTACCTTGAGCAAAGTCACACCAGGTTAAGCCTCTCTCTCTCCCTCTCCCTTTTCCTCACTCCTGGCTGGCACATCAAGTAATGCTGGTTCTACTCTCTTCACTATTACTAAAATGAAGCCCTTCCCTTACCTCCTGAAATCTTGTTCTAGTTTAGTTCCTTATTTATTTTGGTTTATTCTACTAAGTCCCCCAGGTAGGCTCTTTGTCTTCAAGGAGATTTTTTTTTTTTTTTGGCAGTTTTCTTTCAGAAACATACCTTGGAATCTGTCGTTTTTCTTCCCTTCCTTCCTCTTCTCACTTCTCTTCCTTCCCTCCCTTCCTTCATTTCTTCTTTCTTTACCTTCCTTCCTTCTTCTCTTTCTTCATTCTTTCTTCCTTTCAGAGCTTTCTATAATGAAACTTCTCAGTTTCTGACAAGAAACTTCTCATTTTCATTGTTATTGAGGTAAATTCACATGACCTACAATCAAATATTATAAAGTAAAAATTTAGTGACAGTGCATTCACAGCATTGTGCAATCACCACTTCTATTTCCAAAAAATTTTAATCATACAGAAGAAAACTCCATACCCACCAAGCAATTTTTCCTCATTCCTCCCCTTCACCCCACTCCTAGCTAACAGCAACTGGCTTTCTGTCTCTATGGATTTACCTATTTTGGATATTTCCTGTAAGTGAAATCACACTATAAGTGACCTTCTGTGTCTGGCTTCTTTCACTTAGCTGTTTTTAAGGTTTAGTTACATTGCAGCATGTAACAGTATATGATCCTTTTTTATAGCTGAGTAATATTCCAGTGTATGTGCATACCACAACTTACTTACCCATGAACATTTGAGTTGTCCTTCCCTTTGGCTATTGTGAATAGTATGGCTATGGACATGTCTGAATACATATTTGCCTGAGTACCTGGTTTCAGTTTTTCTTTTGGTATGCAACTAGGTTTGAAATTTCTGGATTATAGGATAATTTTAGGTTTATATGTTTTCCACAGTAGTTGAACCATTTTACATTCCCATCAACAAGGTACAAATATGCTAATACATGGTTTCTCAACACTTGTTATTTTTCTTTCTGCTTTATTTTTGTTGTTGTTTTGTTTTGTTTGTTTGAGTCAGCGTCTTCCTCTGTTGCCCAAGCTGGAGTGCAGTGATGGGATCTCACATCACTGCAAACCGTGCCTAATTCAAGCAATTCTCCTGTCTCAGCCTCCTGAGTAGCTGGGATTGTAGGCACCTGCCACCACGCCAGACTCATTTTTGTATTTTTGGTAGAGACAAGATTTCACCATATTGGTTAGGCTAGTTCAAATTCCAGACCTCAGGTGATCCACCCACCTCGGCCTCCCCAAGTGCTGGGATTACAGGCATGAGCCACTATGCCCAGCTCAACACTTGTTACTTTCTGTCTTTTTAAAATTCCTTTCAAGTATAGTCCTCTTAGTGTCTATGACATGGTATCCCTTGTGGCTTTGGTTTGCATTTCCCTAATGACGAACGAGGTTGAACATCTTCCCATTAGACTTCTCATTTTCATCATAAGGTCTTCAGGGTCTTCGCCTGCCCACCTCTCATCCTTCCCCCAGGCTGTGCACAGGGTTTTGCATCCCTGGCTATTTGTGGTTCTCTCAGTTGCCTACCTCTGCACATTGTTTTCTCTGCCTGAATTATACCTGCCTGTTTGCCTCCTGGCAGCTGTGAATCCTCTAAGACTTACCTCGTACATCAATTTTTATTACACGTCCCCGTCAAGTTTGTATTTGTTTTCTTTCTATAATTTAGGATATCACACTCTACTTAATTATACCATGTTATTTACCCAGAAGTCCCCAACGTTTTTGGCACCAGGGACTTGTTTCATGAAAGACAGTTCTTCCATGGACTGGGATAGGTGATTTCGGATGAAACTGTTCCACCTTAGATCATGAGGTGTTAGTTAGATTCTCATAGGAGCACCAATCCAAGTCCCTCATATGCGCAATTCACAACAGGGTTTGAGCTCCCTAAGAATCTAATGCCGCCCAGGTCCGACAGGAGGTAATGCCTGCTGCCCTCTGCTCACCTCCTGCTGTCCCGCCCAGTTCCTAACAAGACACAGCGCAGTACAAGCCATGGCCCAGGGGACCCCTCTTCCCCCCATTTATACTGCTTGGCTTTGCTTTTGTTACATATTTCTTTACTTCTTTCTCTCTATATTAGATTCTAAACTTTTAAAGGAAAATGTCATTGTTTTTCTTTTATGTAGCCACACATCTCATCATGGCACTGTCATGTTTAACACTCCGTGTTTTACGCAATTCTTACAGAATGTGCAACATCTGAACACGGCTTAAAATATTCTGAATAGTCCGGCCTTGAAACCCCTTACCCGTTCCCACCTGTCCTCTATTTCAATTTTCTTTTTCTGTCTTCCTCCCCTGTCCTGTCCTGTCCTGTCCTGTCCTGTCCTGTCGTCTCCTCTCTTCTCCTTTCTCCCATTACTTTTCATACCTTAGCCTTTCTTTTCTTTCATCTCACCTCTCACTGTTAGCTAACTCAATGGCTTCCATCTCTTTGCCTTGGTCGATCTTTTTCCCCTCTCTCTGTTGCTCTTTCTTTCCACATCCTTTACCTTTCCCAGCTTCCTTTCTTTCCCTGTTCTTCCTTCTCTTGGCCTCTCCCTTTTTCTCTCTCTTTTTCTCCCTCAACCCCCTCTCTCTCCCCATCTCCCTTTTCTTTTTCTTCTTTCTCTCTCTCCCTGCCTTACTGTCTCTACCTTTATCTCTTTTCCCCTTCCTCATTTTCTTTCTCTTTTCCTCTCTTTCTCCCACCTTTTTCTACACTTCTGTCCCATTCTCTCCCTCCCCTTTATCTTCCTCTCTCCCTCTCTTCCCCTCTGCCTCCCTCTCCCTGTCTCCCTTCCCTTCTCTCCTTTCCCTCCCTTCCTCCCTCTTTTCCTCTCTTTTTCTCACTGCTTTTTCTCCCCCTTCTTTCCATCTCCTCCCTCTCTTTCTTCCCATTCTGTCCATCTCCCATCCACCCTCTCTCCTTCCATCTTAGCTCATTTTGTGTTGCTGCAAAGCAACACCTGAGGCTGGGTAATTTATAGAGCAAAAAAAGGCTTATTTGGCTCACAATCCTGATGCTTGGAAAAGTCCTGAATTGGGGACTTGCATGTGGCAAGGGCCACAGGCTGCTTCCATTCATGTCAGAAGGTGAAGGGAGCTTGTGCATAGGTCACATGGTGAGAGAGGAAAGTGGAGAGCGGGGAAGGCACAAGGCCACACTGAACAACCAGCTCTCCCAGGAACCAGCAGTGGGAAGTCTCTATCATTACCACCGTAGCACCAAGCCATTCATGAGGGATCCACCCCCATAACCCAAACACATCCTAATAGGCCCCATTTCCAACACCAAAGATCAAATTTCAACATTGGGTTTGGGGTGGGGGGTAGTGGGGAACATCCTAACCATAGCACCCTCTCTTTTTCCTCCCCTTCTCCCTCTCTCCATTCTCCATTCTCCCTCTCTCTTCCTCTGTCTCTCCTTCCTTTTCCCCTCTCTCCCTCCCTTTTCCACTTGTCCTTTCTCTCTCTGCCCCTTTCTCTCTCCACCTTTCCCTCCCTCTCTCTCCCAGTCACTCTCCCTCCCTCTCCCAGTCACTCTCCCTCCCTCTCCAGCTTGCTCTCCTCAGCACAGGCTCCATTTCTTGGAGTCCCGCAAGGCTCCCTGCTTCTTTCTATTGTTCACTTTCCTGTTGTCTCCTAAAGCAGATCCCTTCACATCCTGCCTCCTGCTCAGTTAACTGTTTATTATCCTGTACATCTCAAAGTGTGCCACCTCACAGATGCCTCTCCTGATACCCTACACTAAGTTAATTCAGTTTTTATTATTCTCTCTCATAGTCCTGCAGTGATTCAATTTCTTTTTAGGATCTTCTCTTGGGAAAAACCTAAAGGTAGGCTGCAGCCAAATTGCAAAGAGCTACGCAGATTTCTTCTGTTCCAGGCAAATGAACTGTGGGGACCAGGGCACGATGTTTGACACACTGAAATAAAACAATAATCAAATGACATAATGTGCCTCAAACATGCTCTGTTGAGGTATAAGGTAGAATACAAATGCCAGCCATTGCTATTATCATCTCTTGATTCCACTCATCAGATTACTCCGGGCAAGTACAGAATGAACATAGTTTTCCCCAATGGCAGTATTGGGGATACACCATTAACTCAATAATAAGTTAAAAATTCTAATTTTTATTCATTTGACTTCTATTAAACCTATCACCAGCTATTTATAGAGGCTTCTAAAGAGAAATGAAAAGAAACATGTGTTTATTGAAGACAAACGTAAAGGTTTATTACACCAGTGATACCATTCAAATAGTTTTGCCAAAACACTTTATTTTGTCTAAAAAGTCATTCATTTAGCCTACGATACACACAATTTAGAAACTCTAAAGCAAACAATAGAGTCTTATAGGAAGGGTCTGGAAGGAAATAACTTGAAAACAGATAAGCAAGGCTGCAGGGGTAGATTCTCTATCCCTTTCCCTGTTTCTCTGTCAGCCCTTCCTCACGGCATGCTGTCCATGTCCCACACCAGCAGCAACATATGAGGTCAGGGTTATTCTTAAGCAGTCTACCATATCATGTTGTTCTTGCATAGACTCAAAAGACCTGTTCATGTCCAAAAATTCCTTTGGTCCCTGCCCTGGCTATCTGTGTCCCACCTGTCAGAAAGTGCGTTAAAAGACTGCAAAAAGCAAAACGAAGCATTAGGTACTTTTGTGCCTTAAGCAAGTGACTGCAGGCTTATTTTTTAATAGTATTTTATTTTCAGTCTATTGGTTCTGCCTAACCATCGAATCTGCTCTCCATTCAGTGGCGATAGAAAATTACAGGACCTCAAAGAGGTTCCCAGAGTATGCTCGAACCCCTGAAGGATACTGGCATATCTCATGCACGAGCTGCATGCAGACATTACTGTTGGTGATGACAATTACATTTCATTCAAACCTCCCAGCCAGCCCATATTGCAAGAATTCCTCTAATATCATGAGTGTTTAAAGTGAGCGTCACAGAGGTTATACAATAGCCCAAGGTTTACACAGCTTCTAATTCCCAAGTTCAAGTGGAACATAGTGGAGAGTCCAGATGAAGTTCTGATGAATTTCACTGGTTGAACAAATTCTGAAAAGATTATAAATATTTAAAGGGATAACAGGACTTTCGAAAGAAACAAATGATTGATATGATTTTTGGCAATGTATTTCTTTTCTGGCCAATGGCCATATATATGTCATATTTTAAGGAAGTTCCCAAGACAGAGCAAGCATATCATATTCTGGTGACAAAAAACAGCCAAAAATACACTTAAACTATGAAAATCATTTTACTATCAAAAAGCAGATTGTTTGGGGAGCTACCAGTCACAGCATTTCTCCTCGGAGAAAATTCCAGACACTTTCTTTCTCAATATCTTTGGAGGCACCTTTGGAAAGAGTGACTGGGTCCTGGAATTTATGCCTAAGGAAGGATTTCTAAGGTTAAATTTTATTTTGGAAAGATAAGTTGCCAAAAGTTCACCAAAATATTTCAGTCAGTTCCTCTTTTATGTGTCTATGCAAGGCTCATTTGAGAAAAGAAAAGCAAAAACAAAACAGAAAATAAACTTCATTACAACGTTTTTTGGATGCATTGTAAAATAAATAGATGCAAAACTGAGTAGCTATACATACTTTGTTGGATTAAAACAATGCAAACTGAATACTGTGTCTAAATGTTTAATATGAACATTGACACTGAATATATTTGCAGATCAACAGCTGCTCAAACACAAGCAGTGAATCTAATGGATTTCATAGTTGAAGCTCCCAATCAGAATGGAGTTCACATTCACCACTCACAGCTTATTCAACTGTTCTTATGTACTGGCCTTTGTGACAGAATGATTATCTACTTTTAATCACCTTCTAAGAAGCAATCAAAACAAAGTTACTTAGTCGGTGTTTCCAGACCAAATGAGTGCAGGGCAATTAATTTTATTTCCCAAACAAAATCCAGTTGGTACTATTGATACACAATTATGCTTTGCTATCATAATGCCATTGTGCTATGTGTTCCAATCTCAAACATTTACAAAGATGTTTCAATTACATTTGAATTCTCTTATCCCGTTCTATGTACAATTCAAGTATTTCATTTAAGGACACCTACAAACCCTGGGGATTATAGATGAAACATCCCCTTTGTGAGAAATCACGAACTCTATGACCTAAATTGATTTATGACTTTGCAGGAATTTGAATCTTAGTTGAAGATGCTGGCATGTGAGAGTCAATTACTTAGTATAGGTGTAGATAGCATATGCCTCCCAATTTAACTATATAACAGCTCATTATTCACTGTACAAAAAATAACTTTTGGAAAGCAATGGAAATTGTAGTTTTTTTTTTTTCTTTTCTTTTTTTTTTTTTTTTAGAGAGAATGAGTATCCACTGTTAATGCCAGTTACGTAAGTCAGGAGAAAATAATGACTTTATAAGTAATGGCACCCCAACAAGAAACAAAAGCAATCCCCCCACAACATCACCCCATAAGCGGGTGAATTTTATTGTCATATTAATTACGTTACTTATTACTAAAGGTCTTAGAGGGTATGCCTCATAAACAACAAAGCTGTAATAAGTATGATTAAATAAACATAATTATTTACTTTCATATAACATTTCCTTTGGGGATGAATTTTGGATTTGGCTATTTTCGTGGCATAGTCAAATAAGGAGATTAAGTGAAGTGCTGCAAAAGGTGGAATGCATTAAGTCTTTTGGGTCTTTTGAGTATCTTTTAAGTGGTAAGACTTAATCCGTTAGAAGCCACTTATTCACTTGGGTTTCACTTATATTCCTTCTTATTCTTAATGCAGGAAATGTTATATTTAGTTTTTTTGGCAGAAACCAATTTTTTATTTTATCTTTTTGTTTTTCATTTGATTTAAGAACAGAGGACTTTCTTGGAATAAATACTAATAAAAATAATTCCTTTTAGTAATAAATATATACAACTTTATGATGTTTTTTTTCTCATTTTAGAAAGTAAGAAATTCCAAAGCTACCCTGATACTGAGGTTTTTATCTTCATGGCCTTATATTATTTTGATAAAGTATTCTTATAAATATTCCTACAACTGCTATATCTTCATGTTCAATTCCTAATCTGGCTTTTTGTAATGCTGACAAAATATGTCTCCTAGAGTATTATTTTTAACACAAAATTTCCCAGCCCTTAAATTTTAATGCATCTCCTATGTCAACTTTCAGGGATTCTGTTTGTTTTGCTAATTTGCTGATTTGCTTTGTTTTAAATGAAAGTCAATCTTTTTAAATTATTGAAGCACAAATGTCATCAACTCTAAAATAAGGGGAGCTGGGAAACTATCATTTATTATGTACCTGGTCACTCTTTGAAACTGTGCCAGATGTGTCACAAGATTATCTCACATAATCTTCGCAGTAATCCCGAAATGTGGAGAAGGAAATTGAGTTTTAGGAAAGAATCCTATAACTTACCTTTAAAGGCCAAAATTGAAAGGGTGAATGTGTATGAAAGCAAAGAAAAAAAAAACTGACATAAGAATTTAACAAGAAGGCGAGTGACTGTTGAGGGTCTGAGACCCAAATGTTTTATTCCTCCATTCTTTACAGTGGAGGCCTTGTAGATTGCTACTGTTTGAAGACATTTGATGCCAGCCCATGCCTATATATGCAAGTGACTTTGAATACCATTTTCAGCCGAAATCAAGCCAACTCCAGAACATAGGCCTCAGATTTTTAGCTACCTCGTAATTGTCAATATCCAGAAGCTCTCTTCCCAAAGGCTCGGCCTCCACCCAAGAAGGTGTATGTTATTGAAAGTAACTAAGACTGTTTCAGGGAGTTCATTGCATACTAGTATTTTAAATAAATATTTCCTACTTACTTTTTATAGCTTATTATGTCTAGTCAGGTTCCTGTCTAGACTGGCCACAAGAAAGAAAGCAATGCCATAATATATATTTATAGATATTATTCATTTATTCTTTCATTCACTTACAAATATTGGAGCTGATATGCCATGTGGCAGGTGTTGTTCTATAGCTTGGCACCATATTGATAAGACAAGCTCCTGGCATCCTAATAACCTATAATCTAGATTAGTAATTTTTGAAACTATTTTCCTAGAAGTATTAGAGATTGACCAAAATCTCTCCATTTATCCATTGCTTTTTTACTTACAAATATTAATGAACTTAAATGTACAATAAAAAAATAAATTGAGCTATGTCTATAAGATGGAAAACTATATAGTAATTAATAATATTTATGTATTTTTATAATAATGTGAATTTTTATAAATTAAGTTAAAATTATAAAAATGGAATTACATATGTGTGTGTGTATATACATATATATGCATACATATATGGTAGATTGTTATACATAAAACATATGCACAAAAATTATGCCTGAGAGAAATTATATAGAATTATTAACAAGGGTTTTCTCTGTGATGAGTAAATCAATAATTTTTGTTACTTTTTAAGTTTTCTGAAATTCCTAAAATAATTATGTATTCATTTTCTGAAAATACAAACACCTATTCTACAAATAAACTATTCTGCCTTCTCAATAGCATATGCCATCTTTCATTATTCTTTTTTTTGAGACAGAGTTTTGTTCTTGTTGCCCAGGGTAACATGCAATGGCACGACCTTGGCTCACTGCAACCTCCATCTCCTGGGTTCAAGTGATTGTCCTGCTTCAACCTCCCTAGTAGCTGGGATTACAGGTGCCTGCCATATTTTATATTTTTAGTAGAGATGGGATTCCTTCATGTTGGTCAGGCCGGTCTCAAACTCCTGACCTCAGGTGATCTGCCAACCTTGGCCTCCCAAAGCACTGGGATTACAGGCATAAGCCACTGCACCCAGCCTCACCTCTCACTATTTTTAACAATACCCAACCATATCACCATGTATATCTTAGTAGAACACACAGCTAGGAAGACATTGTCATTTTTATAGAAATATAGAAAAGAATCTGTGGCCAAAACACAGAGAAGGCAGCATTCACAATAGTGGTTAGATAAATATGGGGCTATTTTGGAAATGTGCAAATTGTACTATTTTCAAGCACTCCTCAAATCAAATACAAACACCATTTAGGCCAGTTTGTTCTTGTTGTTGTTGTTGTTATTGTTTAAATGACAGAAACAATGAAGAAATGACTGAAGCTTCTCCACCTATTAAGAAAGAAGAAGAGGGCTGGACACGGTGGCTCACGCCTGTAATCCCAGCACTTTGGGAGGCCAAGGTGGGCAGATCACCTGAGGTCAGGAGTTGGAGACCAACCTGACCAACACGGCGAAACTCCATCTCTACCAAAACACAAAATTAGCTGGGTGTGGTATGCTCACCTGTAGTCCCAGCTACTCCAGAGACTGAGGCAGGAGAATCACTTGAACCTGGGAGGTGAAGGTTGCAGTGAGCCTAGATCATGCCATTGCACTTCAGCCTGGGCAACAAAGAGCAAAATTCTGTCTCAAAAAAGAAAAGAGAAAGAGAAAGAGAAAGAGAAAGAGAAAGAGAAA
>NW_022436955.1:7721071-7886071 GCF_009761245.1 Sapajus apella | reverse complement strand
TATCATACTGCCAAGAGATGGGTTTAAATGTGCGCTGTAAGAATAGTTAATTAATTTTAAAATGAACTCTCATGTATTAATTATATGACATTTAACACATCAAAATATACTTTTTAAAATGCCCTTTTAATGTGAACTCTCTAAATGCATCAAATAATTAGTGCCTTGTAGACTCAAGTGAATTTTAGACCAAACATTGAGGAAATCCTATTTCTCAAGGAAAATTTATTCATTTTCCTAAAGTATTATATATCCTAAAATCATATTTAAATTCAAACTTTCACTGATAATATAAATAGGTACATATAGAAAACAATGCCACTGCATTGTTTACATGGAAACCAAAATAAAGCCAACATGATTAGAAGAGGTGATTTAGGAGGCGTTAGCATTATAACAATATGCTGAACATAGAATTCAAAACCAGAACTTTGAAATTTCACTTTATTGCGAATTGAATATCCTCAGATAATTCAGTTAAACTCCTTGAACTTCAGTTTCTTCACCTGAAAACTGGAGGTAATTATGGCCAACTTACAAGATTGTTATAACAGAGGAAAAACATATTGCAGAGTAAATTGCTCAAAGTGTATGTAAAACTTGTGTTATTAAAATAATCACTGTGAAGTTTGATTAAAAATCTATGAAAATCTTTCTTGATTATGTCTTTCTAAGTTTCACTTATTCAACACATTTTTATTAACTGTCTACATTTACCAGTATATTATTTGGCTAGGGCTGCCATAACAAAATACCACAGACCAAGTGCCTTTAGTAACGTAAATTTATTTCTCATAACCCTGGAGGCTGAAAGTCCAAGATGAAGGTGTTAGCAGGTTTGGTTTACTGAAACCCCTCTCCTTGGCTTGCATACAGCTGTTGCTAGCTGTGTCTCCACATGATCTTTTCTCTGTGCCCTTGCTTCCCTGATTTCTTTTCTTCCTATAAGGACACCAGTCATATTAATTTAGGGCCCATTCATATGACCTCATTTAATCTGACTACCTCTTTAAAGGTCCTATCTGAAAGTACATTTGTATTCTGAGTTACAAGGAGTTAGGACTTCAACATGTTAACTTTGTAGGGGTTGAGACGGTGAAATAAGGAATTGGTATTTCCCAACTTAATGCTTGGGCATTACGTTAGAGAACTGAATAAAACCCTGTGCAAAACAGATGAGTCGTCTACCCTCATGGAATTCCAATCTGATAGACGATCGTATGAATTAAAAGGATAAAAGACAACAATGTGATTAGTAACTTTAGCAAAATTATTGGGTAAGAGAAAGCAGAGAGTTGGGCATTGTATCCAAATTTAAGAGTCAAGAAAAGATTATAAAAGAATTTCTTCTAAATTTACAATTGGTATAGAAGTGTTACCAGGAAGGGCACGGATCCTCGTTTCTTTGTCCTCTTGGAGAAAGCGTTCTGCCAAGTGACTGATTTAGCCAAATAGAGAATTTGCTGAAGGAAAAAAGCAGAGAGTTATTTGAGGGGAGAGTGTACTCTGCAAAAATGAAGCAGAGAGCCGGCTGAAGGGATTGAGCCAACAGCAGCTTGAGAGTTCTGCACCGGGTTTTCATTATGTCAGACTCCTTCTTGAAGTTCCCACCTCTGTCTTAAGTTTCTGCCTTTTTCTTTGTCTAGTTTTCCTGCTCCTGCCTTAGGCCTCTGCCTTGTCTTCTCCTAGTTCCTACCCCAGGTCTTTTGGGACCCCACCCTAGTCTTAGTTGGTGCGCATGTGCAGGCTGCTGCTAGACAGAAATCCTGTTGGCTGCATTGCTCATTACTGTCATCCCGGAAAGGTCGCATAGCAGTTAAATCTGCACTTATTACCCCTGAGTGTATCTTAGGAATTTCTCCTTTGCCCTCCTTAGGAGCATATAACCTACATTCAGATAGGGTAACTACAAAGTGAGCAATTACTGAGCATCTTAAGGGGCAATCCCTTCTGCTTGGGTATTTACCCTCCTCTCTTTTATAACTAGAATGCAGGTTTTCAGTGGTCTAGGGGTGTGAGACTTTCCAGACCTCCCTTTTCTTGGGGGCTCCCAGCTGTCTTCCTACTCCAACAGAAGTAGGAGTCAGTCTTACAAAGCTCGAAGAGGTAAAGTGTGTTCCAGACATAAATGGTGAAGTAAGCAAAGCTCTAAAGTTGAGAATATGCATTTGGGGGATTTACTTAAGACTACAGGGTGGGGCAAAGAAAAGGAGAAAAAGAAGAAAGGAGAGTATGCAGAGATAAATGTACATGACACAATCCTAATGGGCCTTTCAAGCTAAATCAGAACTTTATACTTTATCCTGAGGGTAACGAGAACCTTTTAAAAATGTATGAGATAAGAGGAAGACATTAGCAAGTTTGTGTTTCATGAAGATTTATGATATAGAAAATAGGTTGGAAAGAGATAAAAATGAAATCAGAATCCCCAGTCATATAGTTGTTCCAATATTCCAGTCAAGATGGCCTGGGACTTGGAAATATCAAAAGGCATGGAAAGAAATGGATACATATGTGAGTTATTTATGGGGTTGAATTTGTATCTGGATTGAATGGGGAGGGGTGAGAGGGCATGCAGAGGAGTATGAGATGATGCCTGCCAAGCTTTGGCCTCCAGTACCTGAGTGGGTAGGAGCAGTATTGCCTGGAGGAGAGAACTGAAGTGAACGTCAGGATTTGGAGGGAAAGCAGTAAGGTTAGTATGCTTTTAGTCCTGCTTTTCAGATGGACATCTAATTGGAGATGTCAAAGAAGCAATAGGCTCTATGCATCTGGTTTGGGCTACTTGTTAATTTGTGTTTTACTATTAATGTGTCTTCTTAAACCAAATTCAACTCTATTATTTCTAAGGTAAAAAGCATCTTATATCACATTGTTACCATAAGGGTCCTGATCTAGACCTCAAGAGAGAGTTCTTGGATCTCCTGCAAGAAAGAATTCAGGACAAGTCCACACAGTAGAGTGAAAGCAAGTTTATTAAAAATGTAAAGGAATAAAAGAATGTCTACTCCTTAGACAGAGCAGCCCCATGGGCTGCTGGTTGCCCGTTTTTATGGTTATTTCTTGATGATATGCTAAGCAAGGGGTGGGTTATTTATGCCTCCCTTTTTAGACTGTGTTGGGCAACTTAACAGACATTGCCATAGCATTTGTAAACTGTCATGGTGCTGGCGGGAGTGCAGCAGTGAGGATGGCTAGATGTCACTCTCTTCACCATCTTGATTTTGGTGTGTTTTAATCGTCTTCTTTACCACAGCCTGTTTTGTCAGCAAGGTCTTTATGACCTGTATCTTCTGCTGACCTCTTGTCTCATCCTAAGCCTTAGGATGTCTTATCATCTGGGAATATATGCTAGTAGACCTCAGCCTTATTTTAACCAGCTCCTATTCAAAATGAAGTTTTTCTGGTTCCAATGCCTCTGACAACATCAACTCCTTATTTTTGTAAGACACAACTAATAATTAGTAACTTTCTTTTATTTTTTTGAGACAGTTTCGCTCTTGTTACCCAGGCTGGAGTGCAATGGCGCGATCTCGGCTCACCACAACCTCCGCCTCCTGGGTTCAAGCAATTCTCCTGCCTCAGCCTCCCGAGTAGCTGGGACTACAGACATGCGCCACCATGCCCAGCTAATTTTTTTGTATTTTTAACCAGTATGGTCTCGATCTCTTGATCTCATGATCCACCCGCCTCGGCCTCCCAAAGTGCTGGGATTATAGGTGTAAGCCACTGCACCTGGCCTAATTAGTAACTTTCTTTTAACTTCTTGGAGTAAATTGTGGATTATAAGAAGTACCTGGATTGGCACTTTTGATGTTATTTTATTTTATTTTTTGAATCTGTAGACAAGAGTTCAGCTCAGCTTAAATTATGTTATGGGCCAGTACATTTAGTAAATTGTGAAAATCCATGCTGAAAGATGCAAAGAGGCAACCCATGAAAATTTATGTAGAGGAACGTCATTTATTCTTGTAAAGACACTTGAATAAAATACAAAGCCATGAATTTACAAACACTAAAGTGGAAAATCCAATTAAGATCATAATTTTACTCAATAACAGCAAAAACTCCAAGGTTATTTTTTAAAAATTGTAAAGGAATTTGAATAGTCATTTCTCTAAAGATAGACAAATAGTCAATGGATACAGGAAAAGACGGTTGCTCAACACCGCTAATCATAAGGATAAAGCGAATCAAAACCATAGTGAGGTATCACTTCACATTGTTAGCATGGATTTATTTAAAACAATATAAAGCATAATAGGTGTTGGCAAGGATATGGAGAAATTGGAACACTGTGCATTGTTGGTAGGAATCTCAAATGGAGCAGTAACTGCAAAAAAATGATATGGCCATTCCTCAATTATACGTAGAATTACAGTATGTTGCAGGAATCCCACTTCTGGATAGATAACCAAATACAAATAATAAGAACTCCAACACATATGTTGTGCACTCTGGTCCATAGCAGCATTATGTGCATTAGTTAAAATATGAAAACAACACAAATGCTCGTCATCAACAGACAAATAGATGAACAAAATGTGGTCTATGCAGACAGTAACATATTATTCAGCCTTAAAAAGAAATGACATTGTGACATAGGCGACATGGGTAAACCCTGAGGACATTGTGCTAATTGAAATAGTCCAGTTCCAAAAATCAAATACTCTATGATTCCACTTACCTGAGTTACCTAGGGTAGTCAAAATCATAAAGATTGAAATTAGAATGGGGTTGTTGGGAGACAGGGAGAGGGTAGAATGAGGAGTTACTGTTTTATGGGTATAGAGTTTTAATTTTAAAAGAAAAAAATATTCTGAAGGTAGATGATGGAAATGGGCACACAGAAATATGAGTATACTTAAATACCCCCAACCTATAAACTTAAAATGAATAAAATGGTAAATTTTATGTTGTGTATCTTTTCACCATTAAAACAAATTTTAAGAATGCACAATTTTGTAGTAATTTTTCTACTTGTGATTTACACTGCAAGTAAAAATCTCAGTTTGTCACAGAGCAAGCGTATGGTATCAACACTTCATAATAATATCAGCAATAGTGAATGTATCAATATGTAAGGAGGTCACATTATCCTACAAATTGCTTATATGCTGCCTATGTGTCAAAAACAGTATTTTGAAACAAATGTCAAATTTACAGCACATATGGGAAGCTCTAAACCTTGAGATCTTCTTCCTATCCCCATTAACAGAAGCACAATTAGATGCTGAGATTGGAATTTACTTGAACTTAAGTACAGGAAAAAAAAATAATAAAATAGAAGTTAATTTATAATCAGTATTGTTTTGAGTCTGTAATTTATATTAATATTTCAGAAGACATTTAGAAAAAAAGCCCCTTGGTAATGAGTTCCAATACATCAAAGCAGAAATAAACACATATGTTCACAGTGTCTGGGAGAATAATACAAATAAATTATTACAAAATGAGAAAAAGATTGATTGGATTGATACTCCTTGGAGCTACTGTTTCTTTTTGGTTAATTCCATTTATTACATGAAGTTGCTTGAAACTCCTTAAAAGTCTGTTTAATATTAGCTTGTTAAATATTGTCATAAATGTTTTAAAGTTTGGTTATTGCTTTCTTCAGATCCATAACCTTGCTTTAATAACCCACATATATTCACATCCATTTAGCAGACACATTACACTGTGTCATTAAGTTGCACAATGAGTATAATTGCTTTACTTCCTACTGATTCTCTCCTAGGTCTAAGTCATCAGAAAAGAACATTAGAACATTCTCACAGAGCCTGACAATCTGAAAACCCACTGCCATCTGAAGGTATCAGGCAAGGTAAGAGTCTTTATCTCTCTCCCAACATCTTAATTACTTATTACCTAACTCTAGGCAGGTCAGGGGATTTTTTGGAGATACTTTGTCAATCTGACTTGAATCAGAAAAAAACTCAGCACTTACTCTCTGTTAGAGGAGAACAAATGGCCAAGAACTTATGAGAGCTCCAGGGAGCTTCACACCTCAATCAGGATATAAATGAGATTTATTAATCCACATTTGCACATAAAAAAATCAACTCACTAAAAAGAATCATCTCTTGATTAGATGCTTCAAATCCTTTGGGTTCACCCCTTTTCTATATCTCCTGCTTCTTTTGGACATCTGGTTATTCCCACTCTTAGAAATCCTTTGCACCTCCTCAAGAGACTGCAGGGAAAGTAAAATGCAAAACTGGAATTATTGTTCTGGGCTTCAGTTGCAGTAAGCAATTAGATTAGATATAATCAGAACTTGAAACTATCTGCAAATGACAATTTGAAAGCAGGTCATTTCCCTTGCCTTGATATCCTACCCCTGTCATAGACACGCATAAACCTTACCACCCCTGAGTGCTTTTCATACAGCAACAAAAACTCAAACAACATTATTTGTTATGAATTAATTCTTAAAAGTAATCTCTTCATCTCAGTATAAATTGTCCCCATGAAAGACTTGAAATGTCCACAGGGGAATACAGAACAGGGTCTCTGGTTTGGGGAGTGTGTAAATAAGTATATTAGTGTAACCACCTGAAGAGTTCTTTCTGTCCACTGCACAAACAAGGTCAATTCATAAAGACCATGGCATTGCAGGAAAAACAGTGTAATTGACATGAGGCCAGCCATGCCAAGCAGAAGACAGAGTTATTACTCAAATAAATCCCTCCAAAGGCTCAAAAGTTAGGAATTTTTCAGACAGTTTGGTGGGTAGGAGTCCAGCAAGTGGGGAGTGCTGATTGGTTGGGTTGGAGATGAGATCATAGGGAGTCAAAGCTGTCGTCTTGCACTGAGTTTGTTCCTGGGTGGGGGCCACATGACTGGTCAGTGAGTTCAGGCGGGGCCATCTGGTTTTCATAAATGCAAAACTTTGAAAAGGCATCTCATAAGGCCAATATTAGGTTCTACAATAATGATGTTATTTACAGGAGTAATTAGGGAAGTTGTAAATCTTGCGACCTCTAGAATAAATTATTTGTATAGCTAGTAATTATTTGACTACACCTCCTTCTTAGTAAAATTTAGGCCTCTCTCATTCTCTTAACTTGGTGGCCTTTCTTAGTTTTACAAGGGGAGTTTAGTTTTTGGGAAGTGTTATTATCATTTAAACTATAAACCAAATTTTCCCCCAAATTAGCTTGGCCCACACCCATGCATGAGCAGACAGCCAGCCTGTGAGGCTAGAAGCAAGATAAGTGTCAGTCATGTCAGATTTCTCTTATTATCATAATTTTGCAAAGACAGTTTCATTAGTGGATTCCTTGCTCATTGTATCAGGCAAAGTAATCTAGTTTGAATTTCAGGAGAACTTTGCAGGACTGTGTGACTTTAGACAAGCCTCATAACCTCTCTCAATCTCATTTCCATTATTTGTAAAAGTTAAAACTACAACCATTACCCCCAAGTCTGTTTTTCCATTTAATACTGTAAGAGGCATGTGCAATGTTTGAATGTATAAGACAAACACTGAGCTCTCAATCAGGTGACAGTCTAGACTTAGAGTTCATTAAATTCAAATGTGCATACATATCCCTGGGGGACTTGCAATACATGAATATTCCTGCAGAACACAGAGAAATTCTGATTAGGGATTGTTGAAATAGCTGATTTTTTTCCTTCTAAATAAAAATCTGAAGCATATTATTTATTAAACAATTTATTATTTTCGATGTGTTCTGATAAAAAAATGTGTGTAATATTGTGAAAAATATATTTGGTCTTCCTCCCAGTTTTCTATCATACAGCTTCTAAAATCCTAGGAATCTCTAGAGTGATGAGTGTTTTTTGCATGCTAATGAGCTGACTGGTGGCTGGGGATCCCTAGATAGCTTCAAGATGAGGCTTGTTTACCCAAAAAACCAAGGCATGACTGGAGACTTGGGACTTTCAGCCCCACACCTGAACCTCTGGGAAGGGGAAAGGGGCTGAAGGTTGAACTGATCACCAGTGGCCAACGACATTATCATTCATACTTAGGATATATCACCCAAAGGACTGAGTTTGAACAGGCTTCTGGATAGTTGAACTCATGGATGTTTCTGGAGGGTGGCAGGATGGGGAAGTTTGGTGCCCCTTCCCACATGCCTAGCTCTGTGCAATGATTGTTCATCTGTATTCTTTATAATATTCTTTGTAATAAACCAGAAATAGAAGTAAGTGTTTCCCTGACTTCTGTGAACCTTACCAGCAAATTAATTGAACCAAAGGATGGGTTGGTGGGAGCCTCGATTTATAGCCAGTCAGTCAGAAGCATAGACAAAAATCTGTGGTTGTGGCTGGCATCTGAATTGAAGGGCAATCTTGTGGGACTGAACCCTCAACTTATTGGATCTGATGCTATCTCTTGGCAGGTAGTGTGATAATTGAATTGAATTAGAGGACACCCAACTTGTGTCCTCTGGAGAATCTGCTACAGAATTTGATTGATTGGTTTTGAGGATGAATCTCCACACATTTTAGTGACCAAGAGTCACAGAAGTGTGCTGTGGTAAAAAATGATACGCTTTTCTCAGTGTGGGTTAACAATTTTAGGCCAGTTCTCTTCTGCACTGACATGAAGTTGGAAAACTTCCTTTAAGCATACTTTATCTGAAAATGTAAAATGTCTCATATTGTGGCACCCACATGCCCACTATATGTTACAATGGAATATATTGGTGATTGCTTAAAACCGAAGGGTATTTTTAATTTTTGTGTTTTTCAGAGATTTCCATCTCTGTGAATACTGCCCTTGTTTGTGTATACTATTCTCTCCAGATTGTAAATCTGATATAATCATTTCTCTTCTGGAAGTCCCATAGTTACTACCCAATTATTACTGTAGTATTTCCCAAACTTTGTCTAGGGGGGATACTCAGGGAATGCCAGCTAGAAACGTTGTTGGTTTTATTGTTTTGCCAATCCTCCCCATACACATAACTAGAAAGCTATAGTTTTAAACTGGTTTTGCACACGGAATTTCCAAAGATGTTGATTGGGTTTTAGAGCTAATGAAAGGCAGAACCAAAGCATTAGATTTACTCTTCCTGACATGAAACACAAGTTCCATTATCAACTGACTTCAGCTGTCTTATTCAGGTTTCTCTCTCTCCCCACTTCTCCATGCATTCACCATGTGAAATTAATTGCATTTTCTTGAATGTGCCGCAATAGCAAAAATCCGAGCCCATTTCCTGTGCTTGCCATATGTAGCCTTCCCGTGGTCTGTTAGCTCATTCCTACTTACCTTCCAAGTCTCAAAAAATACCTTGAGGCTATGTTTCGGGTCTCTTTTCTGTGTATCTACAAAATTTTGTGGGTAATTCTGCTGTAACTCAAACCACAGTATATTTTAATCATAGGCCTACATTTTCGTGTCTTTTATGAGACAAAGAACCCTTTGAAGGCAGATATTTTAACTGGTTATTTGTTTGTTGTCTTAATTCCTAGTGACTAATATCTTGCTGGGCATAGAGTATGTGCCAGTAAGTGTTTTTGGAATAAATAAATTGAAATATAAAATAAATTCTTTTTATGTATTCTCTTTTGATGTATTATTGATGCTTCTATCTTTCCATTTCTACAAGACAACAAGCAGAACAAATAAACACATAAAAGCTAACAAATTTGAAGACCACATCCGTTTTCTTAGATAAAAAATAAATAAATCAAATGAAATAACATGTAAATATTTGAAAGAGCCTGGCAATATTTTAAGATTCTCCACATTAACAATGTTTTAAAATTTTGTTGTGTTTTTAAAGCTATTTAGACAATAGATGGGGGATCTGCCATCACTTAAGAATGTTCAGTAGTTCTCTACTACTCTCAAGATAAAATGGAATATTACTTTTCCTAGAGAGCTCTTTGAATTTGAGTTCCTTTCCCACTGAATTTCCATCTGATTCTATATCCTTCCACAAATCTCAGATCTAGACATATTTTAATATTTGTATTTTTCTTTGAAAAATGCCAGAATATCTCAGTGCCCATATATAGGCCAAGGTCTATGTCTTTGTCCACACCTGGAACGATAGTTCCTCCCAATCAATCAATAATATTTAAGACCCAGTTCAAACAGTTATTCATTAGCAACCTGGTTTTGGTAAATATGTTCTTTTAAAATGCTTGTCTGACCTGATGATTTTAGGACATCCCTCTTCTTCATTGCCATGATATTGGCAAGATAGTTTTAAAACTTTCCTTAATGTTTCTCTCATTAACCCCCAAATAATACATGTCTCATTTTTTTTGTAGTAACAGCCAACTATACATAAGAGTGTCAAATATTGGTGATCATTTAAGTAAAACAGGGTGTTTCTATGAGTAATTTTATCATTTAATTTATCATAGAATAAAATTGACTTTATTTCTTGTACCATTTTATAAATTTTAGCACAGGTATAGATCCATGTATACCGCAAATGGGATCCAAAACAGTTTCATTGGCACCGCACCCTCCAAGTTATACCATTATAATTTTACCCATTCCCTAACCCTGTCACTTGAAAATATATGATCTGTACTTTATAATTTTATCTTTTGAGAAGGCCACATAAATGAAATCATAAAATATCATTGACAAGGACCTAGAAATAGAAATGCCATTTGACCCAGCAATCCATTACTGGCTATATATCCAAAAGATTATAAATCATTCTATTATAAAGACAAATGCACATGTATGTTCATTGTGGCAATGTTTACAATAGCAAAGACCTGGAACCAACCCAAATGCCCATAGATGATAGACTGGACAAGGAAAATGTGGCACATATACACCGTGGAATACTATGTAGCCATAAAAACTGATGAGTTTGTGTCCTTTGTAGGGACATGGATGAACCTGGAAACCATCATTCTCAGCAAACTGACACAAGAACAGAAAATCAAACACCTCATGTTCTCACTCATAGGCAGGTGTTGAACAATGAGAACATATGGACACAGAGAGGGGAGCATCACACACTGGGGTCTGTTGAGGGGGACAGTGGGGGTTAGAGAGCTGGGGAGGTTTATCATGGGGAGAAATGCCAGATATAGATAATGGGGGATGGAGGCAGCAAACCACATTGCCATGTATGTACCTATCCAACAGTCCTGCATGTTCTGCACATGTACCCCAGAACCTCAAGTGCAATAAAATATATTAAAATAATATCATTTGAGACAGGCTTTTTTTCCAACTAGAATTATCTGAGATTCATTCGATTTGTCTTATATATCAAAAGTCAATTCCTTTGTCTTTCTGAGGGATATGCCATACCATGGATACACCACAGTTTGTTTATCCATTTACCCTTTGAAGGGTGATAAGGTTGTTTCATATTTTGTCAATTACAAATAGAGCTGCTAAAACTTTCACACAATAGGTTGTTATGTGTACATAAATTTTCATTTCTCTAGTGAAAATACCCAGGAATGGGGTTTCTGGGTCATATGAATATATGTCCAATTTTATAAAAGCCCACCAAGATGTTTTCCAGAATAGGGGTTGTACCATTTTGCCATCCCATATATGACATACAAGAGTTTCGCTTACTCCACATCCTTGTCTACAATTGATGCTAGTAGTATTTTTCATGGCTTTTTAAATAGACATACAGTGGTATGTCATGTTTTTAATTTGCATATTCCTAATAATTAGAAAATTGAACATCTTTTAAATATGCTTTTTTGACAACCATAACCCTCTTTGGTGAAGTAGCTATTCAAGTTTTTTGGCCATTTACTAATGGTTCATTTATTTTCTTCCTATTTATTTAGTTTTGAGGCTTAGTTATGTATTCTGGATATAGGTCTTTAAGTAAGACATGTGATTTGAATATGTATTTTGTCATTCCATAGCTTATCATTTAATTTTTAACAGTATCTTTTTAAATATATATATATTTTTTCTTAAAACATTTTTAAAAATTGGGTAGTATGATGCCTTTAACTTTTTTTCTTTTTAAAGTTGTTTTGCTTCTTCTAGTTCCATTTCTTTCTGAAATAAATTTTATAATGAGCTTCTCTAAATCAATATAAATATCTTGCTGAGATTCTATTGAAATTAAATTTGCAAAAAAAAAGGGGGGGGAGAGATGACATTTTTACTCATTTGAGTCTTCTAATCCATGAAAATGCTATGCCTCTTTATTTATTAAGGTCTTCTTTGATTTCTTTCATGTGTCTTGAACTTTTCAGAAAATAGCTGTTAGATATGTTTTATAAATTTGTTAATGAGTATTTTATTTTGGAGCTAATTTACATCTTCTTATAGAAGTATTTTAAATATTTACAACATTTTTAAACATGCATCTATATTGATAAATTGCATTGGTAGTACATTGAAAAGTAGATTTTTGTGTTAGTCATTCATCTTCCGCTTTGCTAAAGTCGCTTAATGACCCTGAAAGCTTTTATTATTTACTGTTTTATTTCGTTTTTGTGCTCCTTGGAATTTTCTACTTAGGCCATCATGTCACCTGCAAAGTGCGGCAGTTTTAGTACTTCATTCCAAATATGTATGCCTTTTAAAAAGTATACTTTGTCTTATTGCACTAGCTAGAGCTTCCTGTTTAATAGGAATGGCACATTTAATAGGACTAGACATTCTTACCTTGTTCTTGAACTTAGGGGGAAATAATTTTGTCTTTCACAATTAAGTATAAGGTTAGCTATAATTTTTCTTATAGATGCCCTTGTAATGAGAATGCCACAGCAAAGCCTACTGCCTAGATATTAGAAATAGAACACCACACAAAAATGGCTCAAATCTTTGGCCAGATATAAGAACTTAGAGACGTCTTTCCCACCTACCAGACTGGGATCTTTGCCTTTCTACTGCTTCCTACAAAGGGACCAGTTAAGCATTTGCCCTCAAATTTGAAATGATCCACACCCTGTTTCCTATGTATATATTTTGCTAGTTGCCATGCTCTCTCTGTTTCTCTCTTCCCCTGCTTGACTCTTCATTCCTGCCTCATATAATCTGTTAAACTCTGAGGATTGCTCTCCCAATACATTGGGCCCTGTCTGCTCAGAATCTGGGGCAAAAATATTTGAATGTTTTTCCTACTGTGGTAGTGTACTGAATTTTCACTTTCCATCTGAAGAACCAGGGGCTATCCCAAGTTAGGTTTACCCTGGCATCTCAGGGAGAACACAAGGCAGGAGGCAGGCATAACAGGACACATATCAGACAAGCGCCCCAAGGGCATTAGCCAGCATAATCAAGGTTTCTGTGTGAGGGATCCCTGGTCATCAACAGGACAGCTAGGCATTAAGCCACCAGCTAGGTAAAAGAAGTATTTCATGAAAGGCACACTGTAAACACACATGCTCAGCTTTTATTCATTTTTCTTTAAAACAAGGTTGCTAATCTCTCCGGCGCTAGAATCCCATTTTAGCTTGCAGCTCTCAAAATAGGCTTGTATCAAGGAAGTTCTATTTACAGGTTTCTGTGAATTTTTATTAGGAAAGATGCTGAATTTTGTCATTTACTTTTTCTGCATGAATTCGTATGATCGTGCAGATTTTCTTCATTAGACTGTTTATATAGTGAGATAATTTATTTTTCACATATTAAACAAGCCTTTCATTCTCATGAAAAACCACAGTTGGTTATAGGTTTATTTAAATATATATATTTAATCCTATATATGTATAATCCTGTATATATATAATCCTATATATAGGACTGTTTTATTTGTATTATTTATGTTACCAAATATTACTTATTCAGTAATATATTGTAGGAGATTTTTGAGACTTTATGTACTTCACGGAAACCTGCTTTACATAAATGAGATTTAAAAGCAAGTGTCAGCTAGGCGTGGTGGTTCATGCCTGTAATCCCGGAAATTTGGGAGGCAGAGGTGGGTGGATCACCAGAGGTCAGGAGTTCAAGACCAGCCTAACCAAGATGGTGAAACCCCGTCTCTACTAAAAATACAAAAATTAGCCGGATGTGGTGGCCTATACCTGTAATCCCAGCTACTCAGCAGGCTGGGGTCAAAGAATTGCTTGAACCCAGGAGGCAGAAGTTACAGTGAGCTGAGATTGCACCACTGCACACCAGCCTGGGTAACAGAGCAAGACTACCTTAAAAAAAAAAAATTTTAAAAGCAAGGCTTTAATAAGGTAAAGGATTGTGACTGATTTCTTGTTAAATTTTATTGTAATCCAAGAACATAATTTATGTAATTTCTATTATTTAAAAATACTAAGATCAGTTTTATTATCCAAGAAGATATAATCTTTCTTGGTGTCTGTTCCATGTATAGTTGCATGGATATTGTTTTGTTGTTCAGTGGAATGCTGTATAAATGTCAATTAGATCCAGTTGATCAATGGTATTGCTCAGTTTTCCTATGCTAGTGTTGATTTTGTTAATATTAATCTTTCTTTTTACTAAGTGAAAGGGTTTAAATCCCTAATTATTGTGGATTAATCTATTTCCTTTTTCATTTTGGTCAGATTACCCTTGTATAATATAAAGCTCTGTAGAGAGGTAAATATACATTTAATTTTTTTTTATTTTTAGTGAATTGATTCTTTTATTTTTTGCAATGCCTTTTTTTATTTCTAATAATTTTCTTTGACTAGAAGTCTTCTTTCTCAGATATTAAGGTAAGTACTCTATTTTTCTGTGGATTAGCATTGCATAGTATGTCTTTATTAATTTTTTATTAGTCTTTACTGTTATTTAACCTATATCATTATATTTAAAGTGAATTTATTTTTCCTTTTCTCTCTCTCTCTCTCTCTCTCTTTTTTTTTTTTTTTTTTTAGACAGAGTCTTATCCTTTCACCCAGGCTAGACTGCAGTGGTGCAATCATGGCTTGCTTTAGCCTCAAACTCGTGGGCTCAGGTGATCCTCCCACCTCAACTTCCTGAGTAGCTGAGACTATAGGCACATGCTACCATGCCACCATGCCTTGTTAATTTTTTGTAGAGATGGGATTTCACCATGTTGCCCAAGCTGGTCTTGAACTCCTGGACTCAAGTGATCCCTCAACCTCCCAAACTGTTGGGATTATAGATAGGAGCCACTGTGTCTGACCTGAAGTGAATTTCTTATAGATAGTATTTAGTTGGTTCATATTTTTATTTTAACATCCATTCTTGGGCAGGGCACAGTGATTTATTATGCCTGTGATCCCAACACTTTGGGTTGCCCAGGTGGGAGGATTGCTTGATGCCAGTAGTTTTTGAACAACCTGAGAAACACAGAGAGATTGCACCTCTACAAATTATTATTATTATTATTTTAATTAGACAGGTGTGGTGGTACATGCCTGCAGTCCCACCTACTTGGGAGGCTACGACCGGAGGGTCACTTGAGCCCAGGAGTTCAAGTCTGCATTGTAATTATTCTAATACTACACTCCAGACTGGGTGACAGAGTGAGACTACCTTTCAAAACAATAAATAAAAATAAGGCCGGGTGTGGTGGCTTTCACCTGTAATTCCAACACTTTGGAAGGCTGAGGCTGGTGGATGACCTGAGGTCAGGAGCTCAAGACCAGCCTGAACAACAAGGTGAAACCCCATCTCTACCAAAAATACAAAAATTAGCCAGGCATAGTGGCAGGTGCCTACAGTCCCAGCTGCTCAGAAGGGTGAGACAGAAGAATTGCTTGAATCCAGGAGGCAGAGGTTGCAGTGACCCAAGATGGTGCCACTGCATTCCAGCCTGGGTAACAAAGCAAGACTCTGTCTCAAAAATAAATAAATAAGTAAATAAAATAAAAATTTTAAATAAAATAAGATTTATTCTCACAATCTCTTTCTTTTAATTTGTATATTTAGATACTTTATATTTTTGATATGTTTGGATCAAGTCTATGATTTTTATTATTGGTTTTCTGTGTTATCTCTTTATTTCTATTTTCCTACATTTTTGGAATATTTTAATATTTTTGGTATTTCCAAATAAATTATCTATTGATTATAACTTCTTAATGTTATTTTTAAATTACTCTAAGGATTACAATATAGATTCTTAACATTTTTGCAGTATAGTTAGTATCAACATGTTATCACTTCAATTGAGATATAAAAACTTTGCCACCAAACAGAGGCCTTTACTTTCCTCTTTGTTATAGTTTTTTATATATATTCTAGCTATGCATATATATATATATGTATATTTATATATATATGAAACATTATCAAATAATAATATAATTTTTGTTTTTTTAAAATTTTTTATTTTTAAAAAATGAAGATGAGATCTCACTATGTTGCCAAACTTGTTCTCAAACTTCTACGGCTAAAGTCATCCATTCACCTCACCCTCCCAAAGTTCTGGGATTACAGACATGAGCCACTGGGCCTAGCTCATCTTTGCTTTCAACTGTCAAACATTTTGAAGAACTCAAAGGAGAATAATCGTTTATTATATTTACCCAATATGTTTATCATTTCATTGTTCTTTCTTTGTTTCCAAAATTCTCAGTTTCCTTCTGATATTATTTTTTTCTGTTAAGAGTACATCCATTACTGATAATTTGAGAGCAAGACTGATGGTAACAGATTCTGTCAGTTTTTCTTAAACTGAAAATGCCTTTATTCAGTTTCATTTATGAAATATAATTTTACTGGACATAGCATTCTGGGTTAACAGGTTTTTCTGTTCTTGTGGTTGTTGTTGTTTCTTGTTTTTCTTTGACCTCCATAAAAGTGTAGTCATTTTTTTAAGCTTCCTATGTTTGTCTTTGGTCATTGGGACTGTTCTTCCTTTAGAGTTTGTTATTTTCCTGTGGCCATATAAAAAGTTTATTTTGTTGTCTTCAGTTTTCAGCAGTTTGAATGTATTTCAAGGCATGCATTTTCAGAGGACTTAGATTTAACTGAACTCCTTGAATCTGTATATTTTTTCTCTTCTTTTTTCTTTTTTTAACATCAAACACTTTTCTCCCTTTTTCTGGGACTCTGATGACATGACTATTTTGTATTATTGTGCCACTGATTTCTGAGGGGAAGTTTAGAAAAAATAAAAAATATATATATATTATAATTACACTTTGAAAATAATAGCCTCACAGTCAATATGGAAACATCACTGGATTAAAGATTCAGTTTGTAACAAGTAGAAAGCAAGAGCTGTAATATCATCATGTGGAAGTGGACATTTCTGGGAACCAGAATAGAAGTACTTAGGAGATAAGCAATAACAATCTGGTGATTTAATCTTGCTCATAGTTGTTGCATGTTATAAGTGAATGTTTATGGCACTATTTCTGCCAAACATGAGATGTGCTTGCAAATCAGTTAAATATTAATTACTTTAGACAAATCTTTGAGTAGTGTTCCAAAGGTAACAACTTTTAGAGGCAAAATGAATTTTTAAAGCAATAATGTAAGCACAAATGTATGAGTAGTACTGTTAGCCTTTCTAGGAGGCCTGCATGTTATCTTATTCAAATACAACAATAATGGGATTTCCTTGTGTTTGAATACTCACTATGTAAATCTTTTAGAGAATAAATGTAAAAAAGAGTATGTGAATGCTGTTGTGGAACACTCTAACATTAAATTAGAAACTGATCTAAAATCTGAAGTAGAAAAAGAAGTTCAGATTGTTATGGAAAAATTTAAATTAAGACAAGTTGACAAAAATATTTTTCATTAAGGAAAGAAATATTTATTGAAACAACAAATATCATATCTTCAAACATGAACATGATTTTGGATGAACCCGTGCTATTTCAAGCAGTATCAATGCAAAATGAAAGAAGTTTTTCTGTCTGGAAATTTTGTTGTAGAAAAATACTAAGACTATTAGATGGTCTTTGTGCATTTTGAACTTTCAGTTTTAAAAATAATAACTTTTAAATATTAAATACCTCTGCTATTATATTTTAAGTTTAATTTATTTTGCATTCATTGAGTGATAAGGGTCCCTTCTTTAATATCTTCTATTATTAAATATTTATATTATGCAGAGTTCATTTTACATAATATTTAAATAATCTTATCATAATATATTTGTTTATAATAAAAACCATGCGTATATTCTATATATTTTTTGACAAAATCTCCCCTGAGATATTTAATACAATCCAGTCACAAGAAGATTCACTGTTTTTAAAACTGCTCATTGTGTTATTTTAAAACACATTTTAAAATACTATGAAAATATAGAATATATTTTTTCAGAAATTTCTGAATATTCCTGGGAATTCTGATCTCTCATTATCAAATTCCAAAGGTAACTCTTAGAAATTTGGAATCACTAAGTGGATTCTAGAACTTCTCTATAGGATCTCAAGGAATCTAAGAAGCAGAGTGTGAAAACATCCAAACCTGGTGCTTCTAAGGACTTTATATTTTGGGGTTTTCAGTGTTAATTCTGATTTCATCTGCACACGAAGTGAGGATGTATTCCATGTCTAATTATGCTTTTATGTTTATATTGGAAAACAATTGTCCTTAACTTAGGGCAGCATCTCTTTTTGTAGCCTTTGAGGTTTATATTTCTGTTGTGTGTTAACATTTCAAAGGTGAGTAACTGTTTACATGAGGATCTATTGGTCTTAAGAAAATCTGAGAGTGCAATAAGTCTGGTGAGAATTCAGAGACTTAAAAAAAACGAAAACAAAAACAAAACAAAACCAACAACAACAAACCCTCCCTTTCTGTCAGATCTAAAAATGGCAAATCTTACCTTGATTTCTGAACTAATTTGCTTTTTGAGTTTACTGGTGCCATGTAAAAAACCTACTTTACATGAAAAAATATTTCAGAGCAAATCTGATACAAAAGTTTCAACAAGGTGAGGCATATGGAACCAGAAATCACAAGTAAAGTGAAAGGCACTTGAGTTGTTGGTAAAATATTTGCTCTTGTTTAATAGCACAGGGAATGGACCCTCTAACCTGTTATCTGACTTACTGCATAGGTTCCAGTTGACTGAGTTCTCTCCCAGGAAAGATAATATATATTACATGAAATAAATTTTGAGAAAATTGGGACCTGATCTTTACCTTAAATTGCCCAATTTCTTTATTTTTCTGCACAGCCAATTTCCTGCTTTTTATCCTTTCCAGAACAGAAAATTTTATGAAGAGAAAAAATTAGAAAGAGAGAAAGAAAAATATTAATTCTTTGTTCCTCATGACATTAATAATCTCTAAAGAGAGAAGATACCAATCCAACGATGAGCTGCTCGGAAAAAGGAGACTTATCTCTTTGAAATCCTGATTTCAGTTCTTTTGGGCATATACCAGAATTGGGATTGCTAGATCAATTTTTTAAGGGATTTCCATCTGTTTTCCATAGTGGCCACACCATTTTACATTCCTACCAACAGTGCACAAAGTTTCCTAATTTTTCCACACCCTCACCAACATTTGTTCTCTCCATCCTTTTAATCATAGTTGTTCTAATATATTAGGTGACGTTTAATTTGCATTTCTTTGATGATTATAATGTTGAGCACCTTTCCATATATATTTTGGCCATAATTATGTCTTCTTTATACTCCTGTGTTCATTGAAGCTTTATACATAATAGTCAAAATGTGGAAATAGACTAAATGTTCAGTGACCCATGAATGGATAAATAAAACTGGTATAGACATACAGTGGAATATCATTCAGTCTTTAAAAAGAAGAAAATTCTACCATGTGTGACAATATGGATGAACCTTAAGGACATTATTCTCAATGATGTAAGACAGTTGCAGAAACACAAATGCTATGATTCCACTTATATAGGATACCTAGAATAGTCAAATTTATAGAAGCAGAGAATAGAATAAGGGTTGCTAGGGTCTGTGTGGAAAGTGGTTTGGGTAGTTGTTATTCACGTGATATGAAGTTTTAGTTACGCAAGATGAATAAAGTCTAGTGATATGCTGTACAAAATCGAGGCTACAATTAACAATACTGTATTGTACACTTCAACATTAATTAAAAGAGTATATCTCATGTTAAAGGTTCTTACTACAATTTAAAGAGAAAGAAAGAAAGAAAAAGGATGGGTACATAACCAGTAGAAAAAGAGTCCCATGCAAGTCAGGGCAAACTATCTGTACATCTTGCAAATAGAGTGCTTGGAGTGGTTTGTGGTTGTAATAGAATAGAAGAGATGTGGAAATATAGTTTTAATAAACATTGTGACATGTAAAACAAATACACTTTGATGCAGTTTGAGATAATAATTGCATTAGACTGGGCTAGAATAGGGCCACATACATTTTTTGCTTCTATAAAGGTAATATCAATTTGATTAATGTATATAATCATCTGCCCACTCCCCCAGTAAAACAAACTTATAGGATAGACCCCAGCCTCTTTCTTGAAAATTCTGCCAATGTAGTCCTTACTAATGCTGTATGACTTACATTATTATAATTTCCAGGAAGACATTTTTCTGTCATCCTCTCACATAAACTCTTATTTATTACTTCTATGTGTATCCATTATTTCAGTCTTAACTTTGATCACATTTGATACATGGTTTCACGATCAGTGATTTCTGCTATTTTGTACTCTCCTTTCAACCTCTGAGGTAGCAGTGGGGCTGCAGTGCAGAAAAGTACCCATAATATATTTTAAATAAATACATAAATATGTTAACAAGTTAAGGTAGTGAAGACAAGTGACATGGAAGACTATATGTAGTCAGGTATCCATTTTAAGGGAATAGAATCTAATGCAGAGGAATTTGTCACTTTGAAAATAAAAGCAGAAATGAGAGTGGTACAATTGAGAGCATTTTCTCTTCCAGTTCTCCACTTAATAATGCACCCAGATTGAAAAGGGTATCAAGAAATATTTGGAACTGACACAGTATAAGAGAACTTAGAAGAAAATTCTGTATGTGAGAGGAAGTCCTTGGTTTGTGAAGGACATAACAGAAAAAGATCTAGAGAGGTCTAATAACTTGATATGATATTTGAAGCAGACATGGGCATATAGTCATAGTTTGGTGGTAGCCTGTATTCACCAGGACTTTTCCTTACTTTCTTGACCATCTACTTTATTTCTTATACTATGAATATGTATGTCATGCTTTGCATAATTACTTCTAATGATTTTTCACAGACATCTTCTCTTCTCTGGGTATATCTGTTGCTAGATGACATACTCCACTATATATACTTTGTATTTTTGATTTTTCCCTCAAGTCTTAATTATTTTTCATCAATAGCAACAAAGTAGCATTTACTAAAATATAACTTTATTGTTGGATACATAATTCTCTGCCCCCATCACAACTGCCAATACACTTAAAGAAATTCTTCAAAACATTTTTATTTAGACTATGAAATTTGACCAAAAATACCCCACTTTTAAATATTCTAGGGTCAGACTAAATTATATTTTTAAATGATATAGTATGAAGATAAAAATATGCTGTTTACTCACTAGTTTAAATTCAGCAGTCTATTTTTTCATAGAAAAAAGAAAAAGAAAAATTTTTCATTTGCTTCTCACTGGCTATATTTACTTAATTTCATACACTTAATATTTTTTCATCCTTGGTATTCACTTTAATTAGCTTAACAATATGCTTGAAAGAATGCATTTTTAATAAAAACAATTATATAAAAGTGCTTTTTAAAATTAATTGAAAGCCTAATATAACAACTGTCGTAATTGCTGTCTGTGTTGCTGGATATGCTACTAAGGGCACTTATGTTTAAAAACAGAAGTTTGAAAAATGCTAAATTACACATAGTTAAATGGTTATTCAATGATGAGATTTTCTAGAAAATGTTAGCATATAGGAATCCTTAATAAGGATCTATTAAGCAGAATTTATGAAAAAAAATTTACTACATGTTTTATTGTTATTAATTTGTAATGCTCTATAAATATGGGTACCAAATAGTAATTATTTGTTATTTATTTACCTTTTTCAAGTTAATTAGTAAATGAAACCTAAGTTGTGTATTCGTATTCATGAAGGCAAACTGCGATCTCTGCATTCTGCAGTAAGGAAGATTTCACTGCAATTTAAACATAGAAAGTGGCATACAACTTGAGTCATTACAAGGTGCATATAACATAGTCATGCAGGCTTCAAAGAAAAATACCTACATCATGAACTCAGTATAAAACAGGAGTTCAACTACTATACATAACCTCACCTTCCATATGAAATTAATAATCTTTTAAATAAATATTTTATTTGTATAAATTTATGGGTTTTTATGTATAAATTTGTAAAGAGTTATGGGGTACAAATATAATTTTGTTAAATGCATAGGTTATGCAATGGCTAACGTTAGGGCTTTCAGGGTATCCATCACCCAAATAATGTAAATGATACACCTTAAATGATCTCTCATCCACTCCCCTCCAACTCTCTCACCATTCCAAGTTTCCATTTTCTGTCATTCCACTCTCTACATCCATATGTGCACACTATTTAGCTCCTACTTACAAGTGTCATTCTGTGTCTGACTTGTTTCACTTAAAATAATGGCATCCAGTTCCATCTGTGTTGCTACAAACAACATGATTTCATTCTTCATTGTAGCTAAATAGTATTCCATTGTGTATATATGCCACTCTTTTAATCTAATCACTCACTGATCAACATTTGGTTGATTCTATATCTTTAGTATTGCAAATAGTGTTGTAATAAACATACAGGTACAGGTATCTTTTAGATACAATGATTTCTTTCCATTTGCGTAGATACCCAGCAGTGGGATTGCTGGATCAAATGGTAGTCATTGTTTAGTTCATTAAGAAATGTCCATACTTTTTCACAGAGGTTGTACTAATTTACATTCCTATCAACAGTGTATAAGAGTTCCCTTTTCTAACATGTTAGGAGATATCTCATTGTGTTTTAATTTTCATTTCCTTAATGATTATAATGTTGAGCACATTTCCATATACCTATTGGCCATTATTATGTCTTTTTTACACTCCTCTCTTCATTGAAGCTTTATACACAATAGGCAAAATTTAGAAACAGGCTGAATGTTTAGTGACAGATGAAGAGATAAACAGATGTGGTATAGACATACAATGGAATATTATTCAGTCTTTAAAAAGAAGAAAATTCTGCCATGTGTGACAATATGGATGAACCTTAAGGACATTATTCTCAGTGAAGTAAGACAGATGCAGAAAGACAAATATCATGATTCTACTTATATAGGATACCTAGAGTAGTCAAATTCATTGAAGCAAACAATAGAATAAAGGTTGCTAGACTCTGTGTGGAAAGTGGTTTGGGTAGTTGCTCCTCACGTGATATGAAGTTTTAATATGCAAGATGAATAAAGTCTAGTGATATGCTGTACAATACTGAGGCTACAATTAACAATACTGTATTGTACACTTAAACATTCATTAAAAGAGTACATCTCATGTTAAAGGTTTTTTAAAAAGAAAGAAAGAAAGAAAGAAAAAGGAAGGGTATATAACTGATAGAAAAGAGGGTCCCATGCAAGTCAGGGCACACTATTTGAACATCTTGGAAATAGAGTACTTGGAGTGGTTTGTGCTTCTAATATAATAGGAGAAATGGGGAAATACACTTTGGTTGATGAATATCTTTAGTATTGCCAATAGTGTTGTAATAAACACACAAATATGTTTTAGATACAATGATTTTTTTTTCTTTGTGTAGATACCTAGCAGTGGGATTGCTGGATCAAATGGTAGTTCTATGTTAGTTCATTGAGAAATGTCCATACTATTTTCACAGAGGCTGTACCAATTTACATTTCCATCAACAGTGTATAAGAGTTCCCTTTTCTTTCTATCCCCATAAACATCTGTCATCTTTGTCTTTTTAATCATAACCAGTCTGACATAAGATCATACTTATTATGGTTTTGATTTTAACTTCTCTGATGATTAGTGATGTTGAACATTTTTTATGTGCTTATTGGTCATTTTATGTCTTATTTTGTGAAATGTCTTTTCATGTCCTTTGGTCCATTTTTTAATGAGATTATTATTTTGTTGTTGTTGAGTTGTTTGAGTTCCTTGTAAATTCTGGATATTAATCCTCTATCAGATGCATAGTTTGTGAATATGTTCTCTTATTCTGCAGGTTGTCTGTTCAATCTGTTGATTTTTTTTTGATATGCAGAAAATATTTTAAGTTTAATTGAGTCTCATATGTCTATATTTGTTTATCTTGCTTGTGCTTTTGATGTCCTAGTCATGCATTCTTTGCCTAAACCAATGTCCAGAAGAGTTCTTTTCCCAGGTTTTATCTTAGTATTTTTATAGTTTCAGGTCTTATATTTAATATAGTCTTTAATCTATCTTGAGTTGATTTTTGTATATGGTGAGAGATAGGGGTCCGAATTAATTTTTCTGCATCTGGTGACCCAATTTTCCCTGCACTATTTATTGAAAGGGTGTCATTTCCCCAGTGTATGTTCTTGTTTATTTCATCAAAGATCAGTTGTATATAGATATGTGATTTTATTTCTCGGTTATTTACTGTGGTCCATTAATCTACCTGTATATTTTTATACCAGTACCATGATATTTTGATCACAATAGACTTTTAGTAGTATCCGAGGTCAGATAATGTGATATCATCAGCTTTTTTTTTTTTTTTTTTTTTGCCAAGGACTACTTTTGCTATTTGGGCTGTTTTTTGGTTCCATATGAATTTTAGATTTTTTTTTTCTAATTCTGTAAAAAATGAGATTAGCATTTTGATAGATTTATTTGCACTGAATCTGTAGATTGTTTGGGGCAATATGGTCATTTTAATGATATTATTTTTTCTAATCCATGAGCATGCGATGTCTTTTCAATTGTTTATATCATCTATAATTTTTTTTTTCATTCAGGTTTTGTAGTTATTCTTGTAGGGATTGTTAACCTCCTTGATTAAATGTATTCCTATGTATTTTTTGTTGCTATTGTAAATGGTAGTGCCTTCTTGAATTGGTTCTCAGCTAGATCATTATTGATATATAAAAACACTAGTGAGTTTGGTTTATTGATTTTGTCTTCTAAAAACTTACTAAATTTCTTGATAAAATCTAAAAGATTTTTGTAGAATCTTTAGGTTTTTCTAGATATAAGATCATATCATTTGCAAACAGAGATAATTTGACTTTCTCTTTTCCAATTTTTATGCCTTTTATTTTTTTCTTTTGCCTGATTACTCTCGCTAGGACTTCGAATAATATATTAAATACAAATAGTAAAAGTGGGCATTTTTTTCTCCTTCAAGTTCTTGGGGGAAATGCTTTCAACTATTGCCTATTCAGTATGATGCACAATTTTGTTTTATCTATGATCCTGTTTCTCTTTTAAAGTTTTATAATAGCTATTAAACTTTTATATTGAAATTATGTTTGCATGTATTTATTAACTAAATCAACTAATGGGATTTAAGTTTCTTTTTTTTTCTCTCAGTGAGGAATAATTTTGCTATTCAAGTTTTAGAAGCTATGTCAGATAACATAAAACTGCATTTGTTTAGTGATGTTTGAGTTTCCTAACAGTTCATTTAGAACTAATAAACCATTTGTGTTATTTAAATGTATGTCAGGAATCGTAAGTGAAGAGTTATGATCCCAAACTACAGTAGTCTCCAAAACAACTTACTCATTAAAAGAAAAAAGTCTCACTCTATTATTATAAAATTTTCTTAAGAACAAATCTGTGATTTATTACAAAACAAATATAAATTTTAGCATTTTCTGACACTCATTATTACCTTTCCCCTTTTTTTCTGCCTAATATAAACTAAACCTGTGTGAATTTCCCAAATTTTACAATTGCATATATTTAATTTTGTATTTTAAAATACTTTCATTGAATTATATATATTCAGAGACATCAAAACCTACTCAAGATTGGGAGTACATAAACATTGAAAATAGTGCAGAAATATCTGCTCTGATATTTATTAATTTTATGACACTGAACAATCAAATACTAAAATATAACTAAGAAAACTTCTTAAAATACTTGTCTGAAAGTGCTGAAACTATATACTTATGTTAACTTTTTCCTCTCTTACTAAATATCCCCTATTCAAATTTAATGATTCCAAAAAATAACCTATTTTAAATATATTCTTCTCTGGACTTTAATCTCAAATCTGTTTCCTCTCAAATCTGTTTCCTTTGAGAAGAGCACTTAATAATATGTATCAAGAAAGAAATATATAAGCTCTAAGTCTTACCTAAGGATATATTATGTGGAAAATAGTTTTTTTATGAGACTGTATCCCCTCATGCTTTTATGGGATAAATATTGTTTTTCCATTCCAAATGTATTTTGAATGCATTTGATATTCAAATAAATATTAAACATAGTTCACATAGAATGCACATTGTGAAGGTTATGAGTAAGAATTCAAGAGAAAAACGTTTTTAGAATAATGCTCAAACAAGTTAATTGACAGAATATATTATTCTTGTCACTTAGATCATAGATTTCTCAATACTAAGAACAATAATCACTTATGTGTTCTCATATTTTTTATTTTGTGGTATATAATTTATGTTAATGTTAAGAAATAAGGATAAAAATACTGAGTGTTACTGGCTATTTAACCTATTATGGATGTATTTATTTACAACCTCTTTTTAACTTTGGTTAGAATTAATTCATGAATTAATTCGCCATTCCACCCAGTGTTCTAGAGATGAAAGAATGGTCTCTATAGGTCTGTGAATGTAGTCACTTATTTGATGAGTTTGTATGGCTATTGAAACAAATCAATATATCTTCAGTTATTTATGATATTACTACCATCCTCAATTTAAAGCAAAAGAGGGCCAAATAGCATTACTATGTGCTAGTCACTGTGTAATATTATTTCATGCACTGATATTATTTTACCCTCAGAAAAATTTCACTGAATATTATGATGCTCATTTTATACTCAAGGTAACTAAAGCTTAAAAGATTAAGGGAAATCACTGGTTATATAATAATTAAGTTGTGAATTTGGATTGATTTGCTTGCCATCCACAGTACTGATTATTTTAAAAGCCAGACAGCTGTCCATTGTGACTTTATCACAGATGTCCTGAGCCTCTTAGTCTCTTCTGTTTTTTTTTTTTTTGAAAGTTCAAATTTAAAGCCTCTTTGACTTGTTTTAGGGAGATTCATCTGACTTTGTTAAAAAAAAAAAAAAGCGAACAAGCAAGCAAAATAACCTCTTTTAACTGACGCCTATTATTACTCTCCCCTTCTTTTTTTTCTACGTAACATAAAACTTTTCAGTTACAGGCAGACCGCAGAAATACATGCCCATGGCTTTGCTGGCTGAATCCTGCCTGTGGAGTATATTCACAATGATTCAAAAGTCGACCTAAATAAATGTATCCTATTCAAACCTGCTCCCTTAAGGACACTGATTTCTTTCTGGAACTTCTGTAAGACACTGCCAGGAGTTGAGCTGCAGAGGAAGATTTCCTGCAGCAGCACATCTGAAGGTAGAAAGAACAGGGACAAAAGCCAGGAGAATATAGGTGAAGGTCACTGCAAGAAAAATATTAACACCACAACTAAAATAGTATTGCAATAGATAAAGCCTATTTAAACCTTACACTCTTATCTATCTCTCTATCTATCCATCCTTCCTTCCACAGTAATGGTTAATTTTATGGCTACATCATGCCCAGATTTGATCACACATTATTCTGGGTGTGTCTTCAGAGGGAGGTGTTTCTAAATGAGACTAACATTTAAATTAGGCACCTTTGAGTAAAGCTGATTGTTCTCTCTGATTGTTGTGGATGGACTTCATCCAATCAGTTGAAGGTCTGAATAGGACAAAAAAAGCTAACCTTCCCATAATTAAGAAGCCTGTCAGATGCCTTGGAGGTAGAACGTTGTTGGTTTTTTCTCTCTTTCTCTTTTTATTCCCCCAATTTTAATTTATTGTAGTAAAATACAGGTAACAAAATTTACCATCTTAGCCATATTAAATGTATAGTTCAATGGTATTAAATGCAATCATAATGTTGTGCAACCATCAGCACCATTCACCTCCATAACATTTTTGTTCTTCTAAAAATAAAATTTATACTCATTACACAATAACCCCTTATTTTCTCTATCCCCTTCCAGCTCCCCTCTGGCACTCACTGCTCTACTGTCTGTCTCTATGAATGTGATTGATCAAAGTATCTTATGTAAGTGGTATCATAAAGTATTTCTTCTTTTTGTGACTAGTTCATTTCACTTAGCATAATGCCCTCAAGGTTCATTCAGGGTGCAGCATATGTCAACACTTTCAATCTATTTGTATTGTTAGATCTAAAATGAGTCTCTTGTAGAAAGAGTATAGTTGAATCATTAAAGAAAAATCCTGCCAATGTCTTTTAACCATTTACATTAAAAGTAATCACTAATAAAAACGGACTTATTTCTGTCACTGTGCTATCTGCTTTCTATATGTTTTATAGATTTTTTGGTCCTTTATTTCCTGCATTCCTTTTTTTTTTTTTTTTCCCCGTGTGTTTGCTTTTTTGCAGTGAAACTTAAATTCCTTTCACTTTTTTGGTATATATTTTACAGCTATTTTCTTTGTGGTTACCATGGAGATTAAATTTAACATCCTAAAATTATAAAACTCAAATTTGAATTTATATCAGCTTAACTCAAATAAAAAACAAAATTCTTCTTCTTTATAGCTCAATTACCACCACTTTCAGTTGTACCAAATTCTCAAAATTATATACTTATACATTGTGTGCAAAAAGCATAAACTTACCATTATTTTAAATATATTTATCTCTTAAATTATGTGGCAGATAAAATGTAAAGTTTTAAACCAAAGTTACAATAATACTAGCTTTTAAGCTAGTTTGTTTTTAATGTTAGTCTCTTAAATCTTATTTTAAAAATGGAGTTGCAAACCATTTAAAAAACACTAGAATTTGTAATTGCCCATAATATTAGATTTTATAATTGCCCGTTTACTTTTGTTGAAATACTTATTTTTTATATAGATTAATTTCTAGTGTGTTTTCATTTTTCTCTGCAGGATGCTTTTGAGTGTTTCTTGGAGAGCATGTCCAGTGTTAACTAACTCCCTCAGCTTTTGTTTACCTGTGAATGTCTTAATTTTTCCCTCACTTTTGTAGGACTACTTTGCCATATTCTTGGTTGATTTTTTTTTCTTTCACCACTTTAAAAATATGGGCTCACTACATTCTAGCCTCAAGAGTTTCTGTTGAGAAATATGCTGATAATCTTATTGAAAATCCCTTATACATGACAACTTGCTTCTTTCTTGCTGCTTTCAAGATTCTCTGTTTGACTTTTTCTTTCAAAGGTTTGTTTATGATGTGCCTTGGTGTGGGTCTCTTTGAATTCATCTCACTTGAGCTTTGTTCCACTTATTGGTTGTTTATATTCATGTCTTTCATCAAGTTTGGGAAGATTTTCATCATTATTTTAAAAAATATTGTCTTTGCCCTTTTTTCTCTCTATTCTCCCTCTAGGACTCCCACAAAGCATAACTTAGGTTCTTGATGGAGTCTTACAGGTCCCATTCGCTCTGTACACTTTAATTTTGTTTTTTTTTTCTGTTCCTCAGGCTTAATTATTTCCATTGTTTTATCTTCAAGGCACTTATTTTTTTATCTGCCTGTTTATATTTGCTTTTGAATCCCTGCAGAAATTTTTAAATTTTAAAGTTATTAAATTTTTCAGCTCCAGAATTTTTTGTTCCTTTTCATGTGTTCTCTTTGTTAATATTCCCAGTTTTGTTCATATATCATTTTCTTGACATTCTTCAGAACTTCCTTTAGATTTTTAAGCCTTTTTAAGACAACTGTTTAAAGTCTTTTTCTCATATATCTGCCATCAGGTTTTTATTAAGCAATGTTTCTATGAGTTTAATTGGTTTTCCTTTGAGTGTACCATAATTTCCTGCTGCTTATGTGCCTTGTGAGTTTTTGTTGAAAACCAGACATTTTGAATCTAATAATGTGGTATCTCTGGACATTAGTCTTCTCTTTCCTTGAGATTATCTGTTATTTGTTATTTTGTTTGTTTGTTTTATTATTGAAAGCTGTCTCTGTGCAAGGATTACCAGAGGTATGAATTTATGGTCTTTTTAGGTCTTTTCTGAGCCTGTGCCTTTTTCTGGGCTCTGTTGTCACTTTCTAATTTTGCCAGCGTATGCAGTTACTCTCCAGTGTCCTTGTCTTCACTATGTGACTCTTACAAGGGAAAAGGAAAAATGAAATGGGATGGAGAAGGGCATCAGCCCTTTCACTTACCTAGAATTTACTTCAACTGAAGTAGGAGGGGATTGCCACAATCAAGGCAGATGTAAAAGAGTGACCACCCACTTCTTTTGGCTGTACCTCTGCGATCAGAAGCAACAATCGTCATCAATACACAGATTCCTGATTTTTGAAGGACAGCGTTCTTTTTGCTTACACCATGTGCAGTCTGCTCCAGAAATATGTGCACAGCTGCCTACCATGGAGCTGGTTGTGGCAGATGAGTAGCTGTTTCTGTGCTTAGTGCTAAAATAAACTGAAACTAACCACAATTTACCATCTAATTCTTCCTCTGGAAGTCACAAGGTGTCAATGTTAACTTCAGAGTTTCAATGTAGTTACATCAGCCAGATTCTACCAGTTTAATTGTTATTTAGGTGGGGAGACAAATAATCTGGTGCTTCCTAGTCCATCCTATAATTATCTACTTAGGACACTGATATTTTTGTGCTTTTGGATGCCAGGTGAAGCATTGGCTCTTCCTGGGTCTCAAACCTGCCAGCTTTCAGGCTGGAACTACACAATCAGTTCTCCTGGGTCTCCAGTTTGCTGACTGCATATCATGGAACTTGTCAACTTTCATTGTCATGTAAACCATTTTCCATGTAATAAGTGTCTCTCTCTCTCTCTGTATATTTATATATATAATTATATTTATATAAATTTTTTTCTCTATATATATATTTATACAGTTATTGATGTTGTTGTTTGGTTCTCTTTTCTGGAGTACCTTGACTAATATTACCTGTATTGATGTGCTATGGGTAGGATCTCAAAGGGCAAGAGATAATCAACTTTCTAATTAATTCTTCCATAATTTTCTCAAACAATGTGGGCCCTAGAACTTTCTAACAGAAACATAGAAACGTCAAAAGGAATATTTTTCTTAGGAAATCTGAAGCTAGTTAAAATTTCACTCCTTACTTATTCTCTGCCTATTCCTAATCACTCAGAAGTATGTTTCCGGCAGACTTCTGATAGCTTGCTATTTCCTTTAATTGTATAAACTTAAGATATGCAGTAACATAATGTTTTATTTATCCATATTGAAATTATTACTATAGGTAAGCAATTTTACACATCTATCACCTTTTATAGTTACCTCGTTTTTCTTTTTTGGATCAGAGCACATAATATTCACTCATAGCAAATTTTCAACATATAATACAATGTTGTTAATTGAAGTCCTATTGCTGTACATTATATCTTTAGGCTTATTCTGCATAACTGCACGTTTGTGCCCTTCGGCTTACATCTCTCCATTTTCTCCTTCTCCCTACCACTGGTAACCAGCATTCTGTTCTCCATTTATATGTATTTGGCATTTTACTCTTTTTTTGCATTTTATATATAAATGAAATTATGCAGTATTTTTATTTCTCTCTGGCTTATTTTACTTAACATACCATTCTCCAGGTTCAACTGTGTTTCTATTTTTTAATCTATTACTAATGATCAGTTTTCTACACTGTAGCCATTTCTTGCCATATTCAAGGTATTTTTCTCAACTAGACGTAATCTGCATTATTCATTTTATATTTTAATAAACAGACCATTTTTCCTTAAGCATGTGTGCTGAAGAGATTTGAATATATTAGTGTTTTACATGGAAAAATGATATCACTTGCCATAAAGACAAGGTAAAAATAAATCTAAGAAAATAAAAGAATGTTATTAAATTCTAGTAAGAGTTTATTTTCTCCAAGGCTCTGAACCTAAGGGCAGCTTTTTCTTTGTTTCATATGGAAATTAGCAAGTGTTAGAGAGGAATTAAGAGATAACACCAAGTGAAGACTTTCTCCTTGATGCAATCAGCGTAACTGAAAGGTGATTCAAAGAAAGAAAACTTCTTAATACTTGAATGAGTGTTAAAGAGGTATATTTTCTATTATACCCCTAAATTACTATAATTTAACCCTAATTACTTCTAGTAATACAAATGATATGTGCACTGCATTTTGATGAACATTATTATTAAGGATTTTCATCTTTGTGGTAAATTATACCTTTGGGCCATTCTATTTCTGGTCTCAGCCCTCCCATGGACTTTTCTTCCTGGAAGTGCTTCTTAGAGCAAACACCGTCCTGTTATGAACAACTGACTCCCTCAGATCTGACATTGGTATGTCAGAATCATCTGAGAAACTTTATAAATGTCACCATTTAAATTTTTCCATAAAGTGAGAAAATCTCTGGAGTAAGAATCTAGAAATCTTTGTTTTTAAAAGCAGCTCATGTCAAGTGATACACTAGTCCAAACTTAGGGAGCCAATCTAAATTCAATAGCTTAGAATCTATTGCCCCAGGATCCATCAATGACCAAGAAATATTGAATATGTTGAACCAATATTGAAAAGGGTTCCAAGAGATCATGAAAATTTGTCATTAATGAACCTCAAGAGTATTAGAAGCACAAGGGAGGCCTTGGCACCTGCAACTGATAATTTAAAGAGGGACCAGACTCCTGCTTTGTGCTTTCAGAGTAAAGCAAGATTCTCAGTGAAGGATAGAAAAAGAAAAATTTTAGTAAAATATAAGCAAAACGGAACTTTTAAATTATTAGAGTGTCTAATACCTTTACTTGCTTAGAAGAAAAGTAATGTATGTATTTGTTCCCCCATTTCTTGAATTTTTACCATTTCTCAAGGTAGGAATTTAAGTTGTAGAGATAAAGCAGACTGATATAGTTTGGATGTTTGTCCCTTCCCAATCTCATGTTGAAATGTGATTCCCAGTGTTGGAGATGGGGTCTAGTGGGAGGTATTTAGGTCATGGGAGGGGATCCCTCATGAATGGCTTGGTGCTTTCCCCATGGTAATAAGTAAGTTCTCACTCTATTAGTTCACTCAGAGCTTTTTGTTCAAAAGGATCTGGCCTCTCTCTTGCTCCCTCTCTCGTCATGTCACAAACCTGCTCACCATACACCTTCCACCATGATTAAAAGCTTTCTCAGCCATTGCCAGAAGCTAGGCAGATTCTCGTACCATGCTTGTAGAGCCTGTAGAACTGTCAGCTAAATAAACATAGTTTCTTTAAAAATTACCCAGTCTCAGGTACCCTTTTATGCAACACACAGACATAGGCTTCCCTGAAGAAACTTGTAGTCAAGTTGAAATGGAATAATATTAAGCATTCACAGTAACATAGCAGTGAATGGATGGCCATCTGCTCCGGTGTAGCTGTGTCTGCTGCACGAAGAAAAGTCAGACCTGATGACATCTCAGGCTTCTTCCGTCTTTAAAATTCCAAGATACTACTATTGAGTTGGTGCAGAGATACACTATAAATAAAAGGGAATACATATATACATATGTGTGTGTGTATGTGTGTATATGTGTGTATACACATACACATGTATCTATACATACAAATACATGTGTGTATTATAGATGTATATGTTATTTTTTAAAATAATATATAATGTATACATCTATAATACGCACATACATATACATGTCTATGAAAGAAATCACATGCATTTTTTACATAGCTTTCAACAAGCCCCCATCATTTTTTCCTTTTAAAGTAAAGAGAAGAATGTATTTGGACTTGAAAAGACTATGCATTTAAAGAATTTTTCTCTCATTCTGTTTGTGTTCCTATTATAACTCTTGGCTACTTCATTTCTAGGAAAAGAAAGTAATTAACATTGCTTTGGCTCTGGCAATTCTATCTTATTGTTTGCCATGAATAATTTCCAGTTAGTGTGGTAGAGATCGATTGCAATTTCAGGTCTCCGTCTCTACCATTCATATTATGTTGGGTAGAGCATGAGGCAAAATAGTGAAGAAGGTAAAAACTGTGGGAGTAAACACCGTAACAAAGCTAAAAGAGTTTTGGTGCTCTCCTTTCCCCTTTGCTTCCTTGGTCCCTGAAGTCCCATTTCTGGGCAGTCAGAGGCTGGTTTCCTCTCTGCTCCTTGGAACAATTCCCAAGGATTGTGGTTACCTGTTGGAAAACCTGGATAGTCCCGTTTTCCATGCATATTTATTAACTGTGTGCCCAGCTATGTGTTTACCAGGGAACTCAGAGAATGGGAGCCTCTTGCCCTTCAAATATTGGACTTACTCAGGAATGTAGTGGGGAAAAATACTTGCACAATGTTAGGGTAAGTTCTTTAGGATGCCAAAGGAGGGATATTACCTCTAACTGTTGGGGGTATTTTATTTGGGCCTTGAAATATTGCTTTGCAAAAGTGATACCAGATGGAGAGAACAAGTAAAAGCAAGATATGAAGACAGCCACAGGTGACATATACATCGTATATGGGTTGTGGTTAATGGGTCACATGATCTGAAATATATGGTGAGAAAAAGGAAATTGTGTGCATATGTGGATGAATAGACAAAATAATTCCAGGATAATATTTTCCCTTAACATAAAGCACTTAAAAACAAACATTTTGTTAATGAGATGAGCATGCCAGGAACCAGAAGTTTCCTTTTGTGTTGAATACTGAATATCAGTTATCTGACTATAAAAGTAATATGTTGTCAATATGGGTTTTTTTTTTTTATGTGTTTCTTAATATAGGTTTAGAGTGCCTTGGCTCAAGGGTTCCTCTTCTTGAAAGTGAGAAGTCCTGTTTGGTGTGTTTGTAAGAAAAATGGTAATAACACTGCAGTGATCATCAGAATCACAATGTAGAAGGCCTTGAAAGAAAAGTAGCACAGCATTCCCAAGTAGCCTGGCCTGTGAGGAGTTACTGGATGCTTGCTCTATTGATTTATTGTTTCATTCATTTTATAAACATGATTATATTTTTACTATAAAGAGAAAACGTATCACTATAGAAAATTTGAAAATATGGAAAAGCATACAAGAGAGGATGAAAGTCATGCAAAATCCATTAGGCAGGAGTGATAATTATGTATTTTACATATTTGCTTCCAGCTAAGCATGAACATATAATCCTCCCAAACCCACATACATGTTGACATTGATAGAGGTAGATTTATACTGCATGTAACTTTTTATACTTTACTGACTTACACCTCGTTCTATTAACTGGTCTATCAAAACAGACTTTCCTTTACAATGTTAAATTATAAAATTTATAGCAGTTGTCCTTTGATTTCTGAGAAATATATCTTTCCATTGCTCTATAATGTATTTCTAAGGAAATATAAAGATTAAACAGATTTATTTTATTTTTATTTCATTGGTTGCCTGAATGGAAGAGGCCTATCAGTTGAAGTTGGCTTAATCATCCCGTTATATGGAAAGCCTGTGGCATTCTACAGCTGGAAGTAGGCTGTTGTAAATAGCTGTGAGCCCACTTCTCAGTATAGTATCTGCTTTAATCTACTATAGATTGCTAGACTGAAGAGATACAGTTTTATCCCAAAATATCAGGTTTTCAAATCAGCTGCCAGTTGGAATACCTGACAACGACGATCTTCTTCATGCGCGCCCACTGCGAGCCATCCTGCCGCCTACTCCATCTGCAGCCAATTCCTGTAGCTGCTACATCCTAGCCAAATGTTTTCTAGATGTCCTAGTCTGAGAGGAGAAGTAGCAATTGAGATCCTGGTTGTGGAAAAAAGGAAGAGCCTTCAGGCTTGTCCCAGCTGAAAATCATATGCAGTGGTAGAAGAATGGTTCCAGAGTTGATAGATAAATCTTTTCTCAACCAATATAAGAAATATCATTAAAGAGGTAAAGGGGGCCGGGCGCGGTGACTCACGCCTGTAATCTCAGCACTTTGGGAGGCCGAGGCGGGCGGATCACGACATCAAGAAATTGAGACCATTCTGGCCAACATGGTGAAACCCCATCTCTACTAAAAATACAAAAATTAGCTGGGCGTGGTGGCACACGCCTGTAGTCCCAGCTACTCGGGAGGCTGAGGCAGGAGAATCACTTGAACCCGGGAGGCGGAGATTGCAGTGAGCCGAGAGATCCCGCCACTGCACTCCAGCCTGGTGCCTGGGGACAGAGCAAGACTCTGTCTTAAAAAAAAAAAAAAAAAAGAAAAAAAGAAAAAAAAAAAAGAGGTAAAGGGGTAAAGGGACTCTCAAAATACCTGACAGTTGGATTGTTATGATTTGCTGCATAGCAAATATTGGCTACCAATTTCCCAATCTGGCTCCAGTTCTTGGAAATTCCTGACATTTTGGGGCAATATGTGAACCTAATTTTTTTCTTCTACTTGCACATTTAGCTAAGCATTTATAATATATACTTATGAGTATCTTTAAGGCAGCTAACCTTTACATACGAATAGCTGAAGGATTCTTTCTCATCTGAACCTTCCTATTTTTCTATCTGTTCTTTCCTAATATTTCAGGAACTGGCTTAATGGCCCCACATTTTTTTTTTTCCTTGTTGGTCTCCCAGCCTATTTAAGACACTTTAACATTGATGTTTTAGGAGAGAATGTCTTTGTTTTTTGTTTGTTTGTTTATTTTTTTTCTTGAGACAGATTCTCACTCCGTCGCCCAGGCTAGGTTGTAAGTGGCAACGTGTCAGCTCACTGCAACCTCCACCTCTGGGTTTAAACAATCCTCCTGCCTCAGCCTCCCCAGTAGCTGGGACTGCAGGTACCCACCACCCCGCCTGGCTAATTTTGTATTTTTTAGTAGAGATGGGGTTTCACCATGTTGGTTAGGCTGGTCTCGAACTCCTGACATCAGCCTATCTGCCCATCTTGGCCTCCCAAAGTGCTGGGATTACAAGTGTGAGCCACTGAGCCTGGCGCTGTCTTTGGTTTTTTTAACATTACCTTTATCTTTGGATGCTGCAAGTTCTATGAGAGATGGGCTGTGTCGATATTTACTCAGTTTCCAGACCCTACCAGAGTTCTTTGGCTGTCCAGGAAAAAGGGGGTTGAGGGTTTCTGCGGGTTTCTAATTATTTCCGTAGGAAATTAGGAGAGGCTGAGCCAACAATTCTTGGTTACTTAGAAGCTATTCCAAAACTGGGAATAATTCCAATGGACAATTTCTGAGGAAAAAACTGAATGACTGGTGTTATACTAAAAAATAATAAAAACTAAGTTACAATGGATGAAAAGCTTTAAGGGAGAACTGAATTTGAAAAAAGTCAGTTAAGAAAGTGACTGTAAAACTTCAAGCCAGAGGTAAGGAAGGCCTGAAATAGGGTCTTATTTGTGACAACAGAAAAACTCACTATTGGGCTCTTGACTCAAAAGCAAATAAAAAAGTTGGAAGAAATTCTACAGTATTTAGAGAACTTGAAGAATAAGATGGTGAACAATTTAGTTAAATGAAATAGTTTTTACTTGCTTTATTATTTGTTTTGGGGGAGAAATGAAGATTGAAAATAATTGCCTTCATAAAAATTGCTATCATTAAATCAAGTGATATACTGAAATAAACCTGGCACATAGTAGATATGAGATAAATTTTAGAGCTCTTTCATGTCATTTTCAGAACTATTTATTTAAACTCAACTGGTTATACTTGGCTGTTTTTCTGTTTATCCACTGAGTTGCAACAAATCTTTCTATTGTCTTAATTTTATTGAGCTGAGTAAATAGTGTTACTGTCTTGCTTTGTTACCTTCAACCTGCATCACAAATAAATGATGAACATCACTATCTCTGGGACCAGTGGGTATTATCTCTGTTTTTCAGAATGGTACGTCTTTCCCTTGTATGTTTTCAGGCTGATATGTCTCACAACGATAACTCAATGTGAGCTGCAGAATTTGTATCATAGTATCACTGAGGCTTCCTATCATTTGCCGTGGCTGAAACAACCTGACATGAAATGTAACAGTCTAACATGTCAGGTGGAAAATTTAAACATTGCTTTTTCCCAAGGAAGAATAGAATCTTTATATTTTAAACCATACTATTTCAACAGGGGGGAAAAGTTATGATATGGTATTGATTCTTCTAGGGAGTTGCATTAGCAAAAAATCCCTTTCTACTTAAGAATGGTTCATTTCCCTCCCCCCCTTCTTTTTGACAAAAGAACAGTTCTAAACAAGCTGTTTCATGACTAACTAAAATCTTTTAAAACCACTGACAAATTATCTTAGGAAAGCATCCCAATAAGTACCAAACCAATAAAACCGTGTGTACAAATGTCTTGCTAACTTCTGCTTTCACATTTTTCTGGCAAAACTAAAGCTTTCAAGAGGATAGCATCACTTACAATTTCTAAGTCTTCCTCCTTCAATTTGAACTAGAGAAAAGTTATGATTAGACTAAAGAGTTAAAAATCAAATAATAAATTATACAAAAAAGTTGAATTGTAGATGGTGTGTCAATTTCTCTGAAGCTATGACTCTCAAGTAATTAATATAATCTAAAGAATCTAAAGAGAAAGAAACTCTAGCCAAAACTATCATCTTTTCTCTATCTTTATTTGTCTTTATTTTTTAAAATCAGTATTATTATTTTTCTCTCCCTCTCTAACTCTTTAACTATCTTACCTATTAAAAATTTTCCTTGGCTTAATCAGACACAGGCTCTGTCCACTTAATAAAAATAGTTTATAAATGTACACTTGACCTTTCTAAGTGGTGACTGTCTGACTGACCTGCTGTCAATTAGTCTCTCTACTGACGATCTTTTTTCTGATCAAAAAAAAAAAAAAAAAAAAAAAAATCAGGGGTGAATGAAGAAGCAAGTAATATAACCTGACAATAAGGATAATGATGACAGTAATGCCGAAGATACAAAGAGTTTATATGAGTATGTAGTATGCATAGAAGACAGTGTTAAATATTTCCCAAGGAATATAAAAAACACAACAGTTCTGTGGAAGGTACACTTAGTGTTTCTATATTCTCATGACAAGATTGAGGTTAATACAAATCATATGATTCTCCTGAATTACTCATTTTGTTAAATACAGACGGGAACTAGTCTGAATTAAAATTCCATGTGCCAATTCCACATTCCATGCTGGCTTCAAGATGGACTTATATCATAATGTAGGACTTGATGTACTGGCCAAATTTTGTTTAGTGAGAAGAGGTCCAAGGGGTCTCCACAGGTAGTGCAGTTTTTCTTCTTTTATAAAGCTGTATCTGGAATTGTGAGTTTATTCTTGCTCTTTGGATTATTGGGTATTTCGATTCTTAGATGCTTGGACTTCACAGATAGAAGCTGATAGAACAAAATGCTTATAATTAATTAGCATCGATGCATTAAATTACAGTACTTTGAAAGATTATAACGACATCATAGCAGAATAAATAAGGATATAAATTTTCAAGTGGACATTCGTGGTTTTAGAACACAGTCCAAACTGTACTCTTTATATTACTTTGACCAATTCAATTCTGTCTCCATGTCTTTATCACACACTGACATTTGTTCTGTTTTTTTTCTAATGGAATTGTGTGTCTTAAATAATAGGTTGTATATAAAATACACAGGCCAATAGTTATAAAAACCCAACATACCAAAAATGCTACTTATCTGTTTTCCTTTATCTGTAGAGTACCGGTATTTTTTTAGTCACTCTGGGGAAAATTATCTACATTAGACCATCAACACCAAAAAAAGTTACAGTAGACACTATTGATTTTTATAAAATCATTCTAGATGTAGTGATGTTTCCTATCTAAATTTAATGGTATCTAATTAAACTTAAGCATTTCTACACAGCAAAAGAAACAATCAATCATTAAAGTGAACTGGCAACCAACAGAATGGGAAAAAATTTTGCAATCTACCCGCCTGACAAAAAACTAACATGCACAATCTACAAAGAACTAAAGCAGATTTACAAGAAAATAAAACAAACCCATTCAAAAGTGGGTGAAGGATATGAACAGACACTTTTCAAAAGAAGACATTTATGAGGCCAAAAAACATATGAAAAATGCTCATCATCACTGGTCATTAGAGGAATGCAAATCAAAACCACATTGAGATACTATCTCACACCAGTTAGAATGGCAATCGCTAAAAAATCTGGAGACAACAGATGCTGGAGAGGGTGTGAAGATTTTAATTTTGCATCTATGAAGAATTTTACACTGTTGGTGGGAATGTAAATTAGTGCAACCATTGTGAAAGACAGTGTGGTGATTCCTCAAGGACCTAGAAATAGAAATTCCATTTGACCCAGCAATCCCATTACTGGATATATACCCAAAAGATTATAAATCATTCTATTATAAAGACGCATGCACCCATATGTTCATTGTGGCACTGTTTGCAATAGCAAAGACCTGGAACCAACCCAACTGCCCATCAATGATAGACTGGATAAAGGAAATGTGACACATATACACCATGGAATACTATGCAGCCATAAAAAATGTTGAGTTCATGTCCTTTGTAGGGATATGGACAAAGCTGGAAACTATCGTTCTCAGCAAACTGACACATGAACAGAAAACCAAACACTGCATGTTCTTACTCATAGGTGAGTGTTGAACAATGAGAACACATGGGCATAGGGAGGGGAACATCACACACTGGGGTCTGTTAGGGTGTGGGAGGCTAGGGAAGGCACAGCAGGGGATGGGGAGGTTGGGGAGGGATAACATTGGGAGAAATGCCTGATTTAGGTGATGGGGCAATGGAGGGAGCAAACCACCATGGCATGTATGTACCTATGCAACAATCCCAGAAAATCTGCACGGGTACCCCAGAACTTAAAGTACGATAGAAAAAATTTTGACATTAAAAAAAGAAATATTAAACACTTATCCAAAGTGGTAAGGATTAATATTCTTCCACTTATCTCATAAGACAAGATTACATTTGAGTAGACTTCTTGAGACCCTGCCTTGCTCTTAAGACTAAAAACCTATATATGTATGTCATGCCTTGTTTGGAATGGTTAGATTATTGCACGCTGGTGGGAAATTATAACAGCATAGCTGTGTTCTAATTATTCCTTTGATTGGCTCAATGCGCTAAAACTGAAGAATACAGTCTTGAGTGGTGGCCAACAGTAAGTCAATCACAGGAAGAGAAGCACAGTATTTCAAAACAACGTTATGCTGGTGGTATTCTTACTGTGTGGAGTGCCTCGGCCCCTTGGAGCGTGTGCTATCTTCTTAGAAGAACAGTTCAAATGTCACCACCTTCCCAGGGCATTCCTTAACCCCTCAAGTGAGTATAGAAATGTTTCTACCTTGCCTCTGTAACTGAAAATAATATTGATGAAGGGTAAGTATGTATTAAGCACTTTATTATGTGCCAAGCACTGTGCTACTTTGTAATATGCCATGCTTCATTAATACTTATAAGAATTCCAAGCTAAAGACATTATTGCTCTCCATATTTTACTGATGAGAAAATGAAGGCTTAAAGATGTCATGCAGTTTTCCCAAGGTTGCACACTGGTCTTGGGTTCTCCTGAGAGAAGGTGCATGTGCTTTGCCCAGTTGATACACATATTAGGCTATTCCAGAATATTAATGAAGTGAATTAATCTTTTTTATTATAAATTCCTCAATTCTTCAGAAATGTTTGTCAAATACAGAATATTAATAAATAATTAAAATGCAATATTCTGAATAATTAAACCCACAAAGTCCTGATTTATCTTTAATGCTTTTAATGATATTTTCAAAAGGGAAAGTTTTGATAACATATGTTTGGGAGCATATGAGGAGATGAACAAGCTGTTCCTTCGTATTGTTTATTCTTAGAGGCTGCTGGTGGGTAAGCAAAATGCCAAGGACAGTGATACTGTTGGTAGGATTGCTGAGTGCATGTGTTTGGTGGTATATTACACTTTTCTTCCTCTGCTAAGTTTTATTTTTGTTACTTGTTTTCAAAAGTCATGTTCTCAATTGTGCCTTTTCTTTGAAAGGAAACATTTTAATTTTGAGATTGTTTTTAATTTTAGTTTTGTATCTATGAAGAGTTTATACTTTCAAAAATCTTCATCACCAGGTTCAGAAGAATTTAAGTTGTGACACCCAGAATGCATAGCATGCAACTTACCTAAAGAATTACATAGCAAAACATAAAATAAAATAAAAGAATTATGAAACTAAATGAGCTATCAAACCACAGAAAGATGTGGAGGAAAGTTAAAGATATGTTACTAAGTAAAAGAAGTCCGCCTAAAAGCCAGGCTACCTACAGTATAATTAATGTATATGATATTCTGGAAAAGCCAAAACTATGGAGATAGTAAAATAAGCATTGGTTTTGGTGGAGGGGGAATAATTATGTGGAGTATGGAGGATTTTTAGGCAGTGAAACTATTCCACAGGATACTATAAGGGTGGATACATATCACTGTACATTTGTCAGACTCGTAGGATGACAGGCGACACAAAGAGTGAACCATAACACAAACATTAACACAATGTGTGAACCGTGATGCATGCTCTGGTCTTTGGTTAATAATGATGTGTCAGTTGTTAACAAATATATCACCCTGGTAGAGAATGTTGATAGTGGAGGAGACTGAGAGAGAGAGCAAGGGAGAGAGAGAGAGAGGCAGAGAGAAAGAGAGAGAGAGAGAAAGAGAGAGAGAGAGAGAGAGAGAGTGTATGTGTGTGTGTGTGTGTGTGTATAGAGGGGTAAGTGTGGGGATTCTATTGCACTTTTCACTCTGCTGTGAATCTAAAACTACTAAAAAATAATGAGTCTATAAAATAAAGTCTATTAAAAATGGAAGGAAGGGATTAAAACACAGTGGTTATTCTTTTTCTATTTATTCTATGTCATACAATCCCACTTTCGAAGATCCTGCAGGAATGTGGTGATAAGAAGGCCAAAGAAACATGTCCAGAAGTAGGAAAACTTGCTGAAAATAGGAAAACTACAAGTAGTATTCCTTTTCTTCCTTGTAATGCTCACTTCTCCATCTTCCCCCACTTCTTTCTTGTGCTATGGATCTCAACTGAAATGTTACCACCTTAGAAAGAGGCAATTTCTGACACCCCACCTATCATACACACACACCTTTGGTGCCAGCGTATTAACATGCTCCAGTTCTCCAACTCACACGTATCACTATCTGTTGTTTTTATATTTATAAATGCCGTTGTTTTCTTTTATCTCTCTAGATCTTCCTGCCTCACAGTTAAATTCCAGCGAGGCATGTTAAACCTGAATATCTTCATATTTCTTTGTATTCACTTTATATTTCTTTTCATTCTCTTGTGATTATTCCAGTCACAAAATGCATTTTTGTGATCTTAAACAGACAAAGGACCCTCAAAAAAGACATGAGGCCCTTAGACTGAATTTCAAATACAGCCCTATGCAGCAATGATGATTGCTCAAGCAGCATTGGTCAAGCCAAATGAGATTTATTCCACTACTAAAAAATACTTATTGTATATATACTATCTGACCACCCTTTGTGTTAGGCACAGGAAATGCAAAAGTGAGTAAGGCAGGACTGCTGAGTCCTCCAAATTCACAATGAAAGATCAGAGATGGAGGTATGATTTTATACTATGTACAGTACTATATAGTATTACTTACAATACAGGCTCATGTTAATGTTGCAAAATGAACAGTACTTCTCCCACATACTTCACCACACAGGTAAATTAGTAACACAGGCATTCAAGATTTTGTAGGTGCTTAGAAAGCAAAAGAGGGAGGAGTTTTGTGAGCAGATGTTACAACATGATCAAAGGCTGAAGGGCGTGACAGCACAGGGCTTTCATGGGAAAGACAAGCACTTCAGGAAGCTAAAATTAGAGATGATGAGTAAAATGAATACACATCTCTGATTGCTAAGGGAAGTCCCAGTTAATACCTCTTGTCTTAGATAATTGTGAATTTAAGTGTTCAGTTGCATTTTAAAAAGTGTATTGTCACCTTAATGACAAGGCCAGGGTCTGGAGTGTGAGGAGCATGCTATATTATGGTTGAAGTTTGTGCTTTCTCACCTGAGGACCCAGGTTATCACACTGGGAAAGACAATGGCTGGATAAGATTGTCATTTTTCATCTACTTTTGTGGCATTTTAAAAGGAAAGCTACTCTATTAACACAAATAGTAAAATATACAGGAAGTGAGGATCTTCAAGTGATCACATTAGCAGTCTATTGAAAAAAATACGCAGTAAGACAATGTAGACTAAAGCTAAAGAAGAAGTAGTATAGAAAGGGAAGAAAGAATGCATTTAGGATGATTTCTATGAAAGAATCACTGGGAGTGGTCAAAGGCTGATGAATCCAAGTCTGTAATATGACTTCTTTATAACCTAAAAGTACAAAAATTCAGAAAGAAACAAGGTGCTTGGCAGTGGGAGGTGACTACATGAGGGTTAGCAGTGCTGAGATTGAGGGTTTCGTAGAAGGTGAAGTGGACACAAATACACAGGAAAAAATTGGGTAGACAGTAACATTTACCACAGCCAAATAAAGGCTGGCTGAGACAGAGTCTTTTGGGATTTCCAGTGGCATTAAAGATTATAGTGTCTGGGTAGAATAGGCATCTTTTGACATCTAGTCATCCAAAATCAGTCAGGATTTGGAGGTTTGTTGAGATCATATTTAATGAGCCCCTCAGTGGAGCAGGAACTCTGCTGTTATTTTGCACCCTTGTAAATGCACATGTATCTTGTAGTAACTCAGATGCAGGCCGAATTCTCTGCTTCTTCCAACAAATGCTTACTTAATGTATTCTGTATTTCACTTACTGTAATCATCACTGAATAAATGTTTTTTGCTTTCAAATGTGAAGATGTATGTTCAGAAAGAAATTTATCAGACTTACAATTGGTGGAGGAGGGACGAACCAGGCTTCAGTTAATTCCCGAGTCTACACACCTTTTATTTACTTATTTTTTTTTTCTGAATCACTTTCTTTGAAGGTATTGCTCTAAGGATCAAATCTGATTATGAACTGATTAATTGCATTTGAGTGGAGGTAGTTTGTTTATGATGGGGCTTACTTTCTTACTGTAGCATTCCATGTAAAGAAGAATAGCACTGTCAGGCTTTTAAGGTATATCTAATTAGGCAGAAAAACCATAAGATAACCAGATATTAGTGGACAGACATAGGAAAAGACTCATTCATAGACATCTGTTGTCATCTGAGGCCTAACAAAATGGTAAAGGTGGTTCCTGGTAGGTGGATACAATAATCTGAACATATTGGGACAGGACAGGTGTCACCAGAAATGTAGGATGGTTCTTGACATGAGTGATATTTTAAGCAAGTAGACTGAGTCAACCTGTGTCCATCATGATGCAAGCAAGTTCTTGTTAACATGGGTTTGTGTGTGCTGGTGGGTGATGGAAGATTTTGGAAGCAGTTCAAGGTTTGTCCCTCCCTTCCCATCCCCTCCTCTCCCCTCCTCTCCCCTCCTCTCCCCTCCCCTCTCCTCCCCTTCCCTCCCCTCCCCTCCCCTCCTCTCCTTTCCCCTCCCTTCCCCCCCTCCCCACCCTTCCCTTCTCCTCCCTTCCCCTCCCTTCCTCCTTCCCCTCCCTTCCTCCTTCCCCTCCCTTTCCCTCCCCTCCTTTCCCTTTCCCTCCCCTCCTTTCCCTTCCCTTCCCTCCTTTCCCTTCCCTTCCCTCCCCTCCCGTCCCCTCCCCTCCCCTCCCCTTCCCTTCCCTTCCCCTTTTTCTTCTTTCCCTCCTATTTGCCTTTCTTTCTTTCTTCCATCTTCTCTGCACAGATACAAATTTAACACTCACTATATGTATATTGGGAACATAATAAGGAAAAAGGGGACATTATTACTGTAGACGTTGTGTTTTTATGAAGAAAGCAAGAAATAAAAATACAATTCATGATAAATGATATAAAAATAAAAATCTAGGATTCAAACTTAATGAATTCTACCTAAGAAGTTCAAAGCAAAGTTTTCTGAGGATTGGTATTTTAACCAAGTCTTGAAGGATGAGAATGAGTAACTCCATACACATGCAAGACTTCCAAGTATTAATAAGAGAAATCTACAACTACCTTGTTGCTCAAACCTGAAACTGTGGTTCCTCTATTACTCTCTGTGACATCCATCACCCATCAGTGTCAGTCCAGGGCCTAATCAGGAGATTAAAATCCACTGTGAGTACAGTTGGTCCTCTGAATTGGTAGGTTCTATACCAACAGTTTCCACATCCTCCAGGGATTTAACAAACTACACATCAAAGATATGTTTAAAAATAATAATACTATGACAATAAAAAATAATACAAATAAAATACAGCATAACAACTATTCACATAACATTTACCTTGTTAGGTGCTATAAGTAATCTAGAAATGATTTAAAGTATACAGGAAGACATGTGCAGGTTATATGCGTATACCATGCTATTTTTATATAGCATAGTATTTTATACTGTGGATTTCAGTATCCATGATGTCTTAGACTCAATCCCCTGTAGATTCCCAGGGGTTACTGGACTTAGAACAAGGAACTGGTAACAGGAATTGCTAACACTCGTGTTAAAATAAATTTAAAGCCAAGAAAACAATATGCAGCCACCTAGGAATACAGTAAATTTCTATCACACTTTGGCTGGTGAAACAGAGGTGGGATTTTCACCAGAGTCCCCAGAGACTGAAGCCATGGAGGATACACAGGTGTATCTGAGGATGGAGGTAGGAAGCAGAGAGAGAGTAAGTGAAACACTCCTGTGCTCCTTATTTCTTTTCATCCCAATCTTTTACCTGTAACTCCATTGATTGAGAATCTCTATGACCAGAAAGCCTTAAAAATTAAGCCTGCTGGGATAGTCAGAGCTCAATCCTTGCAATAAAAAGCAGAGCAGGGGAAGATTTCAGGATGAAGCTGAAGACAACAAGTATTGATCTCTTGTATAGTTTTATCTCAAAATGATATCAAGGCTGACTCACTTCTCTTCATTTCTATACTGCCTTCTGAGTCATCACTCGCCCGCAACAATCTTTTAGCTGCCCTGCTTGGTTTATTCTGATGCCCTGACAATGCAATCCACAGAGCATTTAGAGGGAATGAATGAATGAACCAATCAGTCAATTAATGACATCATTGAAATGTTAGTGGATATGGTGGGCAGATGGGGGGAGTGAATTTTAATGTCAATACTCTGTATAATACTCCAGATTTACCAATTTGTAGCACAATCACAACTCTCTGAACCTCTGTTATTTATTAATAAGATATTCACAACCACTCTCTATCCGGAATGATAAAAGATAACACAATCTATTGGAGGTGAAATTGCTTACACTAAAAACCTCATGATACTGTGGAAAAGTCAAAATCATTTGTCTCATGGTTATCTATGTTTGACTCTTCACTCTGCAATTTACTATTTATGCTATTGTTTAATTGTTCTGAGCCTCAACTTTCTCATGTTTACTCATTTGTATTTCTCTACATTTTTTCAGATTTCTTATTTTAAGTTGATATACTATACATATACATATTTTGGGGGTATATGTGATATTTTGATACATTCACATAATGTGTAACTATCAAAGCAGGGTAATTGGAAATATCCATCACCTTAAATATTTATCTTTTCTTTATGCTAGAAATATTCTAATTATTCTCTTATAGCTATTTTGAAAGGTGCAATAGATTATTGTTAACTGTAGTCACTCTACTGCTCTATCAGAAACTAGGTCTTATTTCCTCTATCTATCTGTGTATTTATGCTCATTAATCAATCTCCCTTTATCTCACACCCCAACCCTTCCTAACTTCTGGTAACCAACAATCTACTCTCTATCTTTGGTAGATGCTAAAAAAGCATTTAATAAAGTTAAACATCCCTTCATGATAAATAATAATAATAATAATAATCTCTCCACAGGCTGGGACAGAGGAACATACTTAAAAAAGTAAAAGGGAGCCATATATGACAACCCACAACTAACAGCACACTGAACAAGAAAAATTAAATAAATAAAAGCCATTATTCTAAGATCTGGCACAAGATAAGGATGCCCAATTTTACCTTTGTTCAACATAATGCTGGAATTTTTAGTCAGAGCAATTAGGCAAGAGAAAAAAAAATAAAGAGCAACCAAATAGAAAAGAAAGAAGTTAAATTATCCAGTTTTCAGATGGTATACTCCTATGTTTAGAAAAACTTAAAACACTTCACCAAAAATTGCTAGAACTGATAAAACCAGTAATGTTGCAGGATACAACATCAATACACAAAAGCCAGTTGCATTTGTACATGCCAACAGTAAATAATCTGAAAAAGAAATAAAAGAGCAACCCCATTTATAATAGGATGCAAATAATATAAAATATCTAGGAATTAATTTAACCAGAAAAGTGAAAGACCTGTACAAGAAAAGCTATAAAACATTGATGAAAGAATGTGAAGACAGCACAGAACGATGAAAAGATTCCATGACCATGATTAGTAGAATTAATGTAGTTAAAATGGACAATTTTACCCAAAGCAATTTACAGATTCAATGAAATTCCTGTCAAATTACAAATGACATTCTTCACAGAATTAGAAAAAAAAATAGTCCTACAATTTATATGGAAACACAAAGGACTCCAAATAGTCATAATAATTCTGAGCAAAAACAACAAATCTAGGGGGCATCACACTCCCTGACGTCAAAATACGCTGCAAAGTTATAAGACTCAAATCAGCATGATACTGGCTTAAAAACAAACACACAGACCAATAGAATGGAATAGAGAACTTAGATATGAATACATGCATTTACAACCACCTCATATGTGCAAAAGCACCAAGAACATACAATGAAAAAAGGAAAGTCTCTTTAATAACTAGTGCTGGGAAAACAGAATATCCATATGCAGAAGAATGAATGAAGACCTACCTTCCTTCCTTCCTTCCTTCCTTCCTTCCTTCCCTTTCTTCCTTCTCTTTCTCTCTTTCTCTCTTTCTCTCTTTCTCTCTTTCTCTCTTTCTCTCTTTCTCTCTTTCTCTCTTTCTCTCTTTCTTTCTTTCTTTCTTTCTTTCTTTCTTTCTTTCTTTCTTTCTTTCTTTCTTTCTTTTACCATGTACAAAAATTAAATAAAAATGTATTAATGACTGAAATCTAAAGCATGAAACTCTGATCCTACTAGAAGAAAACCTTGGGAAAACGCTCCAATGCATTGGTGTGGGCAAAATTTTGTGAGGGTAAAGCACAAGCAACAAAAGCAAAAAGTAGACAAATAAGATTACAGGAAGATAAAATCCTGTACAAATAAGAATACAATTAACAAAGTGAAGAGACCACCTACAGAATGGGGGAAAAGATTTGCAAACTATCCATCCAACAAGGGATTACTAACCAGAATTTATAAGAAGTTTCCTACTTTTTGAATCTGGACTGAACTTGTTACTTGCTTTGGCAAGTCTCTCACATAGTTTTATCTTAAAATGATATCGGACTAATCCACTCCTCCCCATTTCTATACCCTGGTCTGAGTCATCATCATTGGCCCACAACAATATATTAGCTATATAATCTATTGTTTGATAGAAAATGGTGGAGGAGAAATTGTGCAACTTCTGAGGATGAGCCTTAAAAGGCTTTGCAAATTCTATTCCTCTTGGAATATTGCCCTGGGCTTGCCATTTGATGAAACTGATCTAGTCTAGCTGGAGGATGAGAGGTCACATGGAGGACTATGGAAGTGCCTCAGCAGACAGTCAGCTCTAACTACCAGAAATGCAAATGAGAGCATCTGGCAGCTTCTAAGACAGCCAATCTTTCTGATAATGCAATGCAAGAAGGAATCCAGGTAAAAATGTGGAGAATCTCTTAAGCACTCCACATACTAATGATAAATACTGAATTGCTATTTGTAGCCATTCAGTTGTGGAGTAGCTTGTTAGATAACAATAGTTAACTGAAAAGGGCCCCATATGTTATCAAATGATATCACTGGTTATTGAGAAAACACTAGTAGTATCATTATTAACTAAATAATTATTAATGTTATTGACACAATAACATTATCACGTTATCGACTTTTAAAAATAATTAAAGGTGTTGTATCTTAAGAACTATTTCTACTGTATGTACTAAATTATGACTTCAACATTATACTTCCAGAAGCAGGGTCCAATTGCAATTTTTTTTCTTAGTCGTCCTGCTCCTCCATGGCTTAGCCTGTTATCTCGTTCATAGTGGTTACCCATACATATTATTTAATTCAAAGGAATATTAAAAATGTGTACTTTATAGAAATTAAAATCCATTTTGTTTCCAACATTGAAAAACAGCCTTTTTTTTTTAAATGTAAAACTTACTAAGGAAGACTTTAGGTGGTATAAACCCCTTTGCTGATGTTTGGAAGGATGGCAAGACAGGCAACTGAATACTAGATTCAAGGTCAAAGCTTTGCCCCACTTGTCCTGAGACCGTTTCTTGTTCCTCTTTGGAAGAAGTCTCTTGAAAATCATCTGCATAACCGAACTTAGAGAGCACTCTTATCTAAAAGGAACTGCTTGTCTTCATCTATGACTCAGATTATTTCTTTGCATATTAAATTACAAGAGACAGTTCCAGCTGGATCCATCAATGTATTTATAACTCAGCCACACAATTTTCCTCCAGGCAGAAAACTTGGCACACAGGCTTTCAGCCTGGCTGCAACATTCAAAGATGAGAACAGAAAAATAATCACAGCAGTTTTTATATCAAATTTGTTTAAATTCTGAATGTAATAGGATAATTTCAATCTCCCAGCACATAGCAAGTCACCAGTTTCACCAAAGGAGGAAGTGAGAGGGACAGTTGAGGAATTCATGAAGACTCACAATGTAATTTCTTCCACCTCCCTTAGCTCCCATTCTCAATGAACAATCTTTGGTAACAAGGGTGAGAATGTCCTGTGAATTCTGGAAAAGAAAGGAGTGTTGACATTCATTAATGGTCTGGCATAAGGTCTAGCACAAAATCTAGACCACTGTACTGGGTGCTATGCATGTACTGTCTTATTAGTCAGTGAAATAGATTAGATTTTCTTCCTATAAGAAAGTAGCTCCTGAAGAAAGCAAGAATGTTTTTTCAATTAAAAAAAAAAATTTTGCCTTCGACAAGTTAGTTAGCACATTTTGTTTAGAGCTTTGTTTCTAGTAGAAATTATACAAGTAATTATATATACATGCAACTTAAAGTGCTCTTATCTAAAAGAAATTGCTTGTGCACATATTAGCCATAAACATCTATATTTTTTTTAGCATGTAACAGAAAACCAAACTCAAAGTGGTCTAAATAGAAAAGTGATCTGTTTAGTCATGCAACTAAATATTCAGGAATAGATCTCTATCCTCAGTTGTACCTTTAACATGATCCCGGAATTAATCATCTCTCTGTATTTCTCTGGCCATGTCTGATATTGAAATACTTCTCCCCTAGTAGCTTCAAGATTAAGTCATTCTATATCTAGAAATTCTAGCACAAAAGAATCTTTTATTTCCCAATAAATTCAATTAAAACACCTGATTTATTTATCATTGGCCTATGACAAGGCATTTGGCCATCACAAAACTGATTGCTGTAGCCAAAGTGAAGGATTAGAATGAGAAAACCATCCTGGATCCTGTGAATTGCAGTAAGATCTATGTATTAGTTAATATAATTATATCAGTGTTAACCTTGTGTTTTTGATAATTATACTCTGACTAGGTAAGGTACTTATATTTGAGAAAGCCAGATGAAAGTTATGTAGGATGTCTAAGTGCAATGTAAAAACTCTTCCACAAGTCTAAAATCATTTTAATTTTTTTTTTGAAGTTTTACTTGAAATTAGTGGGTGATATGAAAATGAGCACTGTAAGGTGAACATAGTTGTGAAAGGCTTTCCTTGGCAATTTTTTTCCATCATTTGGATTTCCACCATTGAATTTATTAAGTGTCTCTGTGGCCTCCCTGCCTGATCACTCCGATTTCCTCTTATTTATGTATTTATTTTTGGAGTCACAGACCATATCTTTAATATGGATATAATTGATTACAAAAATATGTACTATGATATATATATTTTTTATATTTATCTCTCCAGCTAGGTTATGAGCATCTTGAAGGCCCAGCCTCTACTTTTTTTATTTTTAAAACCTCAGAGCCACACAGAGGGCCCAACACAGAATAGAAGCTCATTAAATATTAGTGAAATAAAGCACGAACATGCTGACTTGTTAATTCACATCAACATCTGGAAACACAGACTATTATTTTAAGTGGTTAATGGCTTGACTTTTGAATAAATATTTAAAAGGAATTTTAATGTAAAATGTGCATTTAAATCTTCTCTTTTATAGACACAAGTGTCCAATACCATGTTATAGCTGGGAAAAACATATTCTGTTTGTGTTTCTGAGAAGAGTAAAATAGAAAAAAACGTGAATAGAATTTTCGTCTTTACTGCTTTTTGTGTGTATGTGAGTGAGGGTATGAAGGGGAGACAGCATTGAGGTTTTATCTATGCATTTATTCTACTGATAATTTATTAAGTATTTCAGGGCTGTGCTAAGATATGGTCTACACAACACCATCTTAAGAGATTAGTGAACTCATCTGAAGAACCAAGCATTTCAGTGAGGGGGGAAAATCACTTTAAAGTGTATCATATTGAAAGTGAACTCAGCCTTCCTCTACCCTGCTCCCTGCCCTTGTCCCCTGCTGTTTTTAGAATGGGCCAATTTTCCATCAGCTGTGGTGTTGTCACATGATATATATCCATCAGCAAACATGCACCGCGCTCCTGCTGAGGACATGAGATAAAAAAATACATACATACATATCTTGAAAAATTCTCACCTATCTGAATATATCTTACTTCTTATATTTTGTGTACTAGATATTTGGTATTTTTTAACTAATTAAAATTATTAAGGCGGTTTACATGTAAGTATATACCTGTTTTAGGCAATGCAAATGTAACTTTTAGCTACTAATATATATTTGGTTCTATCTCAGGGAAATGTAATCACATATGCTATAAGGTTAAATATAATAAAACCCAGAGATCACATATCTGTTGAAATTTAGGAAAAAGGAAGAAGCTATCCATATCCCTGGGGCTGACCAAATGCTACAGGCTGAAGATCCAGTCCTCTATGGATCAACATAAAGTCAGAAAGAGTTTCTGAATACACATAAAAGCACTATTGGGATTCGTTTCCATGGAGTTATAAATAATAATACAGTAACTGTTATTATTGAAACTACTGAAAATGGAAATTATCCCAATTCCTACCTGCTATAGACTGAGCCCTCCACCCCAGGTTTCTGGGTTGAAGCCCCAAACCCCATTGTGATGGTATTTGGAGATAGGGTCTTTAGGAGATAATTAATTTTAGTTGAAGTCATAAAGGTGAGGTCCTCATGATGAGATTAATGCCCTTATAAGAAGAAACACCAAAGTGCTTGCCTCTCTCCTCTCTCTCTCTCTCTCTCTCCTCTCTCTCTCTCTGAATGCCTTGTGAGGACACAGAAAGAAAGTGGCCATTTACAAATTGGGAAGAGAGCCATTTCAGAAACCAACAATGCTAGCACCTTGATCTAGAATTTGTTTCAGAACTGTGAGAAAATAAATTTCTGTTGCTTAAACCACACAATGTACAGCATTTTGTTATGGTAGCTCAAGCTGCTAAGAAACTACACTTCCCTCTCTCCTTGTTTAATGACAGTAGAGCAGTGAACAGGGGCATTCAAGTCCACTGGTGAATATTTTTGCTCTCGATGCCTCTTCCCTCTGAAGGGCTAAAGATTAAATTTAATGGAGGGGGGTCTTCAATAAGTTGGTGGGGGACCATAATCAGGATTACTTTAGAGAAGCTTTTCCCAATGCGGATGACATTTTAGGCTTCAGAAAACCTGTAATCCAAGGATATTGTTGGCTGCAGGAAATATCCTGCTTTACAACAGAGACCTGGTGAAAGAAATTGGATACTATGCCTTGTTTTCTGGTTTGATCATTAACGTTCAAGTATAAATTGTTTGTACATGTTGTTATTGGTGTCAAAAGTACTTAATTCAAATGGCCTGTTTGGTTTACTTAAAATGATTGAAATAAATAGTTCTTACATGTGGGACATTTATTCCCTTCTCTGGTATCTCTAAACACTTGTGCTAAATCCACTGTTAGATGCTTAAGGAAGCACTGAGCCTTGACCAAGCCTGACCAAGACCTAAAACCTATAATTGCTGGAAAAACTCATAAACCCCAAAGAGTCTGGATTTTAGTATAGGAGGTTTGGTAACTGGGTTGGGACTAAATGTTCTTAAAATTTATTTCTTTTGTAGTAATTTATAGATACAAGTATTTTAATATTTATTAAAATATAAAATTTTAAATACATTTTATTTTAAAATTTATTTCTTTTGTAATATTTTATATTACAGATATAAATATGTTAATATATTTATGTGGTACATATGCTATTTTATTACATTCATAAGCTATGTAATGATTACATCAGGGCATTTGGGGTGTTCACAAATTCAGGCATTTGTCATTTCAATGTGCCAAGAACATTTCAAGTCTTTTTTTCTACCTTTTGAAATATACATTATTGTTTATATAGTCAACAACTCTATGGAACACTAGGACTTATTCTTTCTATCTAATTGTATGTTTGTACCCATTAACCAGCCTCTCTTTATCCCTGCCTCTCCCCACCACACACCCTTTCCAGCCTCTGGTATTCATCATTCTACTTACCATCCCTATGAGACCAACTTTTTTTAGCTCACGCATATAAGTGAGAACAGACAATATTGTCTTTCTGTGCCAGGGTTATTTTAATTAACATATTGACCCCAACTTCCATCCATTATATTGCTGCAAATGAAATGATTTTATTCTTTTTATAACTGAATAGCATTCCATTGTGAATAATTATCACCTTGTTATTACGCATTTGTCTGTCGATGGATGCTTAAGTTGGTCTCCTATCTTTGCTCTTCTAAATAGTGCTGCAATAAACTTGAGAGTGCAGATATCCCTTTGATATATTGATTTATTTTCCTTTGGATAAATACCCAATAGTGAGATTGCTGGATGATATGGTAGATCTATATTTAGTTTTATGAGAAATCTCCACACTGTTTTCCATAGTTGCTGTATTAATTTATATTTCCACAGTGTATCAGCATTCCCTTTTCTCCACATCCTCACCAGTGTCTGTTATTTTTTGTCTTTTTAATAATAGTCATTCTACCTGGGGTAAAATAATATCTCACTGTGGCTTTGATTTGCATTGAACTGAGAATTAGTGATGCTGAGAGCATTATGTCATAGATTTATTAGCCATTTGTGCATCTTCTTTTAAGTAATGTCTAAGTATGTCTTTTGCCCACATTTTTTAAAAATAATATGAAACTTTATGTTAAATTAGGGGAACATATGAAGGTTTATTATGGGTGTATTGTATGATGCTGAGGTTTGAGGTACAAATGATCCCTTTACCCTGATACTGAGCATAGTAACCAACAGTTATTCAATATTTGCCCTCTTTCCTTCGTCCACACTTTCAGAGTCCATAGTATGAATTGTTGTCATCTTTATGTCCACATGTACTCAATGTTTAGCTCCCACTTGTAAGTGAGAACAAGCAGTATTAAGTTTTCTGTTTCTTTTGTTAATTCATTTAAGATAAGAGCTTCCAGCTCTATCCATGTTGCTGCAAAGAAAATGATTTTGTTTTTATGGCTGCATAGTATTTAATGGGGTATAGGTACCACATTTGCTATATACAATCCACTGTTGATGGGCATCTAGGTTGATTCCATTTCTTTGTTATTGTAAATAATGCTGTGATGAACACGGGAATGTACATGTCTTTCTGGTAGAGCAACTTATATTCCTTTGTGTATATACCCAATAATAGAATTGCTGGGTCAAATAGTAGTTCTAAGTTATTTGAGGCATCTTCAAACTTCTACTGTAGTTTGACTAATTTACATTCCCACCAACAGTATAGAAGTGTTCCCTAGTGTCCAGAACCTTGCCATCATCTTTTGTTTTTTGACTTTTCAATAGTAGCCACTCTGTGTAGTGTGAGATAATATGTCGTCGTTTTGATTTGCGTTTCTCTGATTATTAGTGATGCGGATCATTTTTTTCATATATTTGTTGGCTGCTTGTGGGTTTTGTTTTGAGACATGTCAGTTCATGTTTTTTTGTACATTCTTCAATGGAGTTGTTTTTTGCTTGTTGAATTGTTTAAATTCCTTATAAATTCTGGTCATGAGATCTTTGTTGAATGCAGTTTGGGAATTTTTTTCCCATTCTGTAGGCTATCTATTTACTCTGTTGATAGTTTATTTTGCTGTGCTGTGCATAGTTTCTTTTAGTTTAATTAAATCCCACTTGTCAAATTTTGTTTTCATTGTAGTTGCTTTTGGGGACTTATTTATAAATAGTTTCCCAAGGCCAATGTTCTGAATGGTGTTTCCTAGGTTTTTTTTTTTTTTTCACAGATTCTCATAGTTTGAAGTCTTACATTTAAATCCTTAATCCACCTTGAGTTAATTTTTGCATATAGTGAAAGGTAGGGGCCCAGTTTCATTCTTCTGCATAGGACTAGCCAGCTATTCCAGCTGGCACTCTGTTTAATAGAGAGTCCTTTCTCCATTGATTACTTTTGCTGACTTTGTTGAAGATCAGATGGTTGTAGGTGTGTGACTTTATTCTTTATTCCTGGGTTCTCTGCTCTGTTCCATTGGTCTAGGTGTCTGTTTCTATACCTCTATCATGCTGTTTTGGTTACCATAGCCTTATAGTATATTTAAAGTCATAATATTATACCTCTGGATTTGTTTTCTTTTTGCTTAGGATTGCTTTGGTTATTTGGTTTGCCCATATTTTAAGTTCTTTTTTTAACTGTTGAATTGTATGAGTTCTTTGTATATTCTCAATGTTAGTCTCTTGCCGTATATCTAATTTGCAAATATTTTCTCCCATTTGACAGATTGTCTCCACTGTGTTGATGAAATGGAATATTTTAGGGAAAATAAGGCAGCTATTTCAAGCAAAGTGCCCTCAAATATCAACTCAAGAGAAAAATAAGGTTTAATTGGGGGTAGACTAGAAACAGTTTATAATATCTACAACAATATAAACAGCATCCATTGAACCAGGAAATAGTATAAAACATGTTTTAGAAATTCTGAACCAGGAGCAGCTTATCTTAGATTGGATCCCGGGTGGGGAGATTTGGGGGCACAGAAACAAACAATGCTGGAGAATTTGAGTGATCTTAAGAAACAATTCTCTTCTCCCACCAAGGTTCTAATGCTGAAAAAAATCACAGTAGGAATTGGCAACCTAACAGGAATTAAAGAGTCATTTTTATAAGTCTCAATTTGAGTTGGTGAGACAGGCTCCGTCCTTCAAGCTTGACCTTCATAATGTTCCATTTCATTGATATATCACTGGTCTTTTCCCAGTGACATTCCAAATCCTGAGACAGGGCATATTCCTTCCAGCAAGTGTGCTTTTGGAAAATGTCCACATCTCCTCGGCCTGGAGAATTTTCACTCTCATATTAAATTCATACTCAGTTTTTAGATTTCATACTCAACTTTTAGATTTCTCCTGGAATATAATTTCATCAGGCTGTCTTCCCTACCATTCTAACGTATAGGCAGGCTTGTCTTCCCTACCATTCTAACGTATAGGCAGGCTTTCAGAGCCCATGTTCATATTCTTGATGATCTTATCTTAATTTATGCTTACGTATTTGTTTGTGTGCATACTGATTAGTGTCTGTGTATTCTCACTGAAATGTAGGCTTTTTGAAAGCATAGGAAATATCTTCAAGTAATGAAGATGCAATAGGGCACAAAATCAAAGTATTTTGAACCATATTTGGCATTGAATAACTATTTGCTGAATTTATGAATTAATTAGTCCTAAAAAATCAGCCCATAGCTAGAAAGTAGTGGAGGCTAGAACTAGCTGTATAGTAGGTGTCTGTGAAAAGACAGAAAAAACCTGAAACATAATCTCAAACAGCATGAGATGACTGAGGAATCCTGCCAAAATAAAACACAAGATTAAGCCCACTTTGGTATCACTGAGAAAAAATATCATGCTCTAAGATTTGAAATATTTTATCCTTAAAGAAACACCATACACCAAAAGTTACATTTTACTCAAAATTCAGACAATGTCAACTTTCTGACATAGGAATTTGGAATAGAGATGTACAAAGACACGAGGGAAATGCTTGGAAGCTCTCAAGTGCAGAGAATTCTTTGCACAGACTCCTTCTCTCTGCACAGATGAACACCATGAGCTTGCTGGAAGGGGTTCAAAGAACAGCCCACAGCAGCACTCGAGTTTGCTAAAGTGACTGACGTTGGCTTCAGTTTGGAATCCAAAGGCGACAACTGACAAGGAAGAGTGGAAGGGAAGGGAGAGGTGAGATATGAACAGTTGAAAAAGCCCAAGGCAGCAGAAGGCAAACATATTCTGGGGTTATCAAGTGCTCATAGCAAGTGGCACCAGAGATCTTTCTAACAGAGTAACATCTGGTGATCGAAGCAGCCAGCCCTAAAGAAATACCTCTCTCTCTCTCTCGCTCTCTCTCTCCATTGTAGAGTATGAAACAATAGGCAAAACAAGAATGGTTTGTTTGCATTTTGATATCTCATTTACACATCTTTGATGGGAGATTTAATCGTAATAAAATTGGGAATATTAATAGTGCCTACTGTACGTCAGACATTATTCTAAGTGCTTTGCTTATGTTAATTAATTTAATAACAAATCTAACAATCTTGTCATATAGACACTATTATCATCACCTATTTTCAGATAAGAAATGGAAGGACAAATCACTCAAAGGATTTGTTCAAAGCCATATATCTAGTGTTTGACATTATAGCTGCTAAGTTTTTAACCACAGCCTACAGTGCTTCTATATTATGATATCAAGGTTAACATTTATTGAATGTTTAACATGAGTGTTTCTTATGATAAAAATTCCCAGTCGAAGTTTTGAAAGAGTTTTTTTTTTTTTTTTCATACTGGCTAGTCATGGTGGCCCACGCTTGTAATCCCAGCACTTTGGGAGGCTGATGCAGGCAGATCACTTGAGGTCAGGATTTCAAGTCCAGTCTGGACAACATGGCAAAACTTCATCCTTACCCAAAATACAAAAAAAAAAAAAAAATAGCCAGGTGTATTGGTGCATGCTTGTAGTTCCAGCTACTTGGTGGGGTTAGGGGGTAGTGGCTGAGGCAGGAGAATTGTGCCACTGGGCCACAGAGAAAGAACTCTGTCTCAAAAAAAAAAGGGAACGTTTTTCATGCTGACATTACACACAAGAGAATTGAGGCTGAAGGGCTATTAAATAGATAACCAGTTATTGAGCAATTCCAGTGCACACGATAACATGCTATGTGATATGCGCATATAAAAAGATGAATGCCCTGTCCGGAGGTAGCTCTTAGTTTTGCCAGAGACTGTGGTTGAGGAGTAATGGCAAAAGATGGGAATAAACATTTATAACCACACAACCTGTTCCAGGTATTGGATAAGGCATTTTACATATATTATGCCATATAATACTTAGGTCATCTCTATGGAAAAGTTTTAATTCTAACCTAACTTTCTATAAGTGTGTAGATTTTATTATATACATATCTATAAAGACCAGCAAAGAAACTGGGGAGTCTGCCTGAGCCGGGTGTATAGGTGAAAGGCTAACATTTATCATACCCCAAGTTCTCATAAACAATTAGTGGCAAGGACCAAATTCAAACTCAAGTCATTGTTAAACCTATGCCACTTGGCTACAGCTCCTCTAGGTCCCAGACTGTAGCCTAATGCACAGCTTTAATCCTTGTCTTTTCACAGAGAGTATGTGTGAGAAACTCTGTATTGATAAACGATATAATTGAAAAACCTTTAAAGAATGATCTATTTCTAGGGTTATCCATGGAAAACATCCAAAGTGCTCAATAATTGATACAAATAACCAGGTGCTTATCCAAACTTTTTTTTTTCTTTTTTGCAGCACATTTTTTTAAAAGGACAGATGGGAACAGATTTTATTTAAAAAGTAATATATATTTGCATAAAATACAAAAAGAATCACACAGACATTTTCACTGTTTCAGATGCTTTTGTAGGCAGAAATAGTTCTTTTCAAGAATGATTAAGCACATTGTAGGAATGTGTAGCATGGATTTTCCCCTGGCAATAAAATCAGTAACTCTTTGTACGGCCTTGAGTACATCTCATCACCTCTCTTGACCACAGTCTACCCAACTTTTAGTTTCGTTTATCATGTGGTAAGATTCAGAAGAAATCCCTTTGTTCAGAACTCCAAAAAGGCAATACCCAGAGCATCAGTGGTTTCCACTGGCCTGAAAGAAATGGTCACTATATTTCTTACTACCTCCCACCACACAGATCTAACTCTAGGCATTCTGACCTGTGGTTTCATTGTTGTTTCTTTGCTTATTTAATGCCATTTTGGTTCAAGAATAAATTTTTTTTAGATGCTGTTTCACCTTGTTATGTATTTTCACATCTTTTTCTCTGAACAGAGGGCTACTCAATTGTATTAGTCCATTTTTCACACTCCTATAAAGATACTACCTGAGACTGGGTAATTTATAAAGGAAAAAGTCTAATTGACTCACAGTTCTGCAGGGCTGAGGAAGCCTCAGGAAACTTACAAGCATGGTGGAAAGCCAAGGGGAGGCAACCACGTCTTAGAAAGCAGGAGGCAGAGAGACCAAGGGGGGAATTGCCACACTTTACAACCACCAGATCTCATGAGAACTCACTCATATCAGAAGAACAGCAAGGGGGAAATCTGCTCCCATGATCCAGTCACCTCCCACCAGGTCCCTTCCTCAACACATGGGTATTACAATTTGAGATGGGATTTGGGAGGGGACACAGAGCCAAATCATATCACCATCCTTCAAGACCCAAAACTTATGTTCTATGAGAACAAGGGCTTTTAAACGTACAACTGAATTATTGTCTTTAAAATATATGTACTTGCCTATGAGCTTGGAAAAAAATGTCTTATTTTGCAATCCTCCCATTTCTAAAAGTGTTAAGCTCTCGTTATTTGAAAATGTGACTTTTCAAGCTAGATCTTAGGTGTTAGATCTTTTTTCACATATTGAGTGAACATGTATACGTACTTAACTTACAAAGTTGTTTGTTCCCTGTTTGACTTACAGGTGTGTTTTTCCCTTATGTCCTCCCTTATAAACACCTAGGTCTTTAGAATGTATTTCTCAGATGATCAGTTAAAGGGTATCTTGTCATGTAGTTTTCCTAGGCAAAGCCAGGTGAGGCTCTATTGGACTTTAGCAAAAATCAACTGTTTTTTCTAACTGATGATGTGTAGGTGGGATAGTTGTTATTTCTGCCTGACAGAATTCATGAATGAACAAACGTGACTTTTAAAATATAATTTAAAACTGTTCTTAGTTGTTCTCTATCTAAAAGAATGTATGAGGAAATGCAGTTCCCAGAATTTCTTACATCTTTTCCATTACCTTTTGCTTCCTTTCTATCTGCAAACCTATATGACTTTATATTGCAGAATTTAGCCTCCAACTTTCAGCCCCTTCACTTAGCACTTAGGTAAATAATTTTCGTAATGAAACAAGAGAGAACCATGTGTATGTTGGGACTAGTTTATTGATTGACTCTCTAGTTGATGGACCATGGATGTGTACAAAGTCAACCTCTGGTTTCTTCTCAATTGAGCCTCTCTACAGTGTAACTCATGGTAATTTCTTCCTCAAAGATATTTGAACAATTTGCGTACTTATCAGTGTTGTTGTAAATTTGAAAGAATCACTTTTTACGTCATGGGCAATTTTTTGGAAAGCTTTTAGGCAATGGGAGTGATTCAGCCTTTGCTAGCTAGTCAGTGAGTCATTTGCATCATATCCTAGCATTTAATTCTTTTAATTTACTGGTGCTTCCCTGTGGGCCTCTAAGCCTAGCATTCTTTCTGACATTTAATAGGTACTCAATAAAAGGTTGATTGATGAATTGATTATTTCAATGTGCACTTGGGTAATATGGTATATGCTAAATTAAATACTGTCTTACTTAACCCAACCACAAGTTTAAATGTAATTCTGTCCCCATGGCAATTTCTCAAAAGAGAAAGGCCATTAACTCTGCTGACGTGTGTAATCTCCAACTTGACTTAGTACCCCAACCCAACATTCCTAAAATGGGTTTCGTTGATTAAAGGAAACCATGTGGGATTATTTGTCTCTCTGTCTGTTAGAATGCATGACTGCGTGGCTCCTCATGTTTCAGTGTTCAGGCTTCAGTAGTTTTCTGAGGAAAATTGACTTTTTTGGAGGAAAGAGGCTTAAATATTTTATTTTAAGAAAGGATACAGATGATTAAACGTACAATTTAATTGGAATAGTTCATGTTCACTGAAAATTTAAATTTATTATTCCAAATTATCTAGTATACTACAGCTTTTCATTCATTCTCTCCTACTTACTTAACCCCTGGAGAAAATTTCTATCCCAAGAATGATTCAAAAATGGTGTCAGAACAAAATTAATGCTGTGGTCTTTTCTTTTCTTTTTTCTTATTAATTTACAGACACTCAACATTGGGCAATTTAATTTTTTGAATTAATTTTATCCTGTAAGTACTTTGAAAGTATAAGAAACATCCTTTGGCAGAAGCACACAATTTAGAGCAAATAAAGTTACTTTAGACAACTGTCACCGTCATCATGTTTTTCATTTTACGAGGTGAAGAGAAGAAACAATTTCTGTTCCTTGTTGGCAAGTTTTTCCTCCAGAATAAGGAATATCAATTTTGACTATATTGTTGAGTGCTATGTGGGGATCATTATTTATATGGCAGATACTGAGATGTGCCACTCATATTCTCCTTCAAGGAAAGACTTTCCGTCTAACTGCATGGAGTGTGTTAACTAACAATCTTCACTGGACTGCATTTTCAGGGTCTACTTCAGCAATTTTCTAGCCTAGAGCACACTCCATCTTGGGGCTTCCATCCAATTACCGAAGAATGCAATGGTACAGAGCCCAGCCATTTTCATTCAATATAGGATTCATCTGATGGATGATCTTTGATCCAGACTTCCTTATTTAGGTTGCCGGAGATTTTCCAGTGATCTGACATCTTCCCCTGCCCACTCATCCTTGCTCCTATTCCCTTTCACAGAATGACTCCTTTAAACCTTTTGTACTTCTGACACTGTCATAGGATCTGCTTCCTACTGAACATAACCTTTGGATAATATGTTAGAAAGGTCAATAAGAAGGTAAAACAAATAGATTTGAAATGTCAAAAAGACTTGGCTTTACTTTCCCTCTCTTCTTACATTCAAGTAAACAAGGATGCTCTCTGAGCATTCAAGCGGCCATTTGCTGGTGTGACTTGGACATGGCAGGAAGGAGAAGTCCTTTCTATCTATGGCTACAGTGAGACAAACCGCTTGCTTTCAGAGAGCTTGCGCAAGGCTCCATCTAAAAAAAGAAATCAAGCCTAAGCTAATAATCTAATAATAATAAAATGGACCAGGTTTCCTTTGTGCTTACATCACCCTCTTCATGGTAAGGAGGTATTGATAAACCAAAACAGACATCAAGCCCTCCTGGTCCCCTGCGCACACTCTCTCAACAACAGCAGAAAGTCACTACAGTACTTAAGTGCTGAAGAATGTCATTATCCTGTGTGTGCATAGCTTGACTTAGAATGAATCCATCATCATTTAGGATATTCCCTAAAATCCCTCGAAGCATTGTAGTTCAGGGAGGTGAGATTGCATTACTTTTGGTGTTATCATCATCATCATCATAATCATTATCATTGTTAAATATTAAGTATTTAGTAAGTGCCAGTACTGTGCTGGGAGTTTTATATTCATTATCTAATATATACTTTAACAGCTCTACCAGGTTAATATGACATCTGGTTTTCAGAAGTGAAAACTAAGGCTAAAGAGTTTAGGTAACATGTCCACAGACACATTGTTAAAATGCCAGCTGTGCTGGGTTCATCAGGTCTGACAAATGAATTCATTTCATCTAGATCCAAGGCCATTGCTCTTTTCCCTTCATCTAAGAGTGCTATTAATAGAAGCTCAAGAGAAAGGTTATAACACTTCAGATGGATTATAGCTTTTATTCTGATGTGTCTTCCTGGCATGTGTGATATACACAAATTTCATTACACAGAATGCATTTTTACTTCTCTGATCCATCAGAAATGTTTACTTCCTTTCTTTCTTTCACTTTTTCTCATTAAGAATGCAAAAATTACCCTGGTTTTCCTTGTAAGATCTATATGGGTTTTTTGGTATAACTATTCTTCCCAAGCAATACTATTTTCTCTTTATAGGGTTGTATTCTAATTAAAGAATTTTAATGTTACTGAATGTCAAGAAGAGAAATGATACTTCCAATAGATAAGGCTTTGAATCCTGTGGTTGATGATGATACTAGTAATTAATTCATCATCTGTAAGATTCAGAAACTAACACTTCTTCTATAGGTTTTCTATGAAGGATAAAATGAGAGCCGTCATTTCAAGCTTTTCTTCATTTATTCAGCTATTATTCATCAGTGACTGGAAAGGCAGATAAAAAAATATCATATGCAGCAGAACATGCACACAGGTTATTATGTCAATGAAAAGATAAGATGGCTGGAGAAGCAAGATATTCTGGAAACCTTGACCCCTGAGTTCAGGTTTTAGGTATGAGAAGATGTAGCAAAAAGGAAAAAGTCCATGAAAACAGAAAATATCAGTCAGAGCAGAGGGAAAATGAAAGCAAATTATAAAAAAAGTCCATAGAAAAAATACATTATGACTATTTCAAGCAATAGTTCAGAAAGAGTTGTCTGTTGTGGGATATAAATTTTGAGGCAGCAAGTAGATGACCTTATGCTATTTAGATGTTTATCTGTGTGTGTTAAATACTCAAAGACTAGAATGATGCCTCACACAGAGTAAGTACCTAAGAAATGGTATTTCTCCATTTTCTTTCTGAGGCCCTCAGTTTTCTATGTTTATTTCTTCTTTTTTTTCTTAGTCCTTCTCTGTGACCCACCTAATTCCCTACCAATTATCAGAGTCTGCTCATTTGAACTGGTGTCCATTAGTTTGGACTCCAATCAATGAACCAAAAGCATTTACCCAGTTTTCTTTGTATTTTTCACCAATAAATTTTCCATAGAATTTCTATATCCTCTAAGTCATACTAGCTGCCTTTCTTTTTTTTTTTTTTTTTTTTTTTTTTTTTTTTGTTAAATTTTTTTTTCCTTTATTTAATAAAAATTTCTTTTTTTTTTTTTTTTTTTTTTTTTTTTTTGCTTTAGGCATGAATCAAGTCAGGTCTTAGGAAGAAAAATTTGGTATCACAGATATCTTTAAAGGATTATCTATTGGGAAACTCCTGGTAAAGCTGGAAAGATAATAGGGAACTTGAATACTTTTAAGTAATGAACAACTTGGAACAAAGATTAGAATTATTGAAAATCAATTAACTCAGTAAATAAGAATTGAGTATATAAATAATATACAAAAATAACAGGAAATACTTTGTTCCATTTTTTACATTATTTATTTTGTTGTTGGATTTATTAGTGTTGAATGACAACAGAGTTGTGGAGAGAATGTTGTAAAACTGTTTGGGAGGATGTTTTTTATCAGAATGATGTTTTAAAAAGGGATTTGAAGGAGAATTGTTTTCATAAAGCCATCACTAAAGGAATTTTAAAAGGATTCCTATGTGCAAATGGGAATTACAATTCTCGTTTACCAGATATGCTTGTTTGGCAAAGATACATTTGCAGAATAATGTCAGAGAACATTTATTTATTGTTCATGTGTTCATTTATTCAGTCACTCACTTTACTTTCAATCATAGATAAAACAACTACTACTAGTTGGGTTTTGTACTAGTTGTTGCTCATATTAAAAAGACAGGTTATCATCTTTACCAAATTTTAGCATTTTAGATGGGGGGCAGATTCTAAACAAATGATTGTAATTCAATGTGGTGTGTAGTACTTAAGCAGAGGTGGTGGTTGGTTGTCTTGGAAGCACAGACATATAAATCACAACCTGCATGGAGAATGTCAGTGTTGAAAGATGAACACAAATTCTCTGGATGCTACAGGATCTTTAGGATGTCACTTTTCCAGCTGGAAACCTATGTGGCCAGTGGCACCTTTGCCAGAGTTTTGCTTGAGCCCACTGGGCTCATTCTGCCCACATGGCTGGGCAGGCCACACTCAGCTCATGTTACTGGCCTGCATCCCACACCTCTGAAGATGGGAGCCAGGTGCAGAGTAGCAAGGGGTGCATGAGCAAGTGAGAGTGGGGTCCGGTCCCTGTCACAGCTAGGCATGTCAGCTGCTATGACGGGGCAGGCAGCTCCAGGTGCAAGCACAGGTGCCAGCTCTGTGAAAGCCTTTGGCTAGAACAAATGCAACAAAGTGCCTTCTGCTGTGGGCACCCATGTCTGGATGAGGGGAACAAAGTGGTGCCCAGAAGCTGGGAGATGCCAGAAACTGAAGAGCCCCAAAGAGGGTGGAACAGCCCTGGCTCAGGGAGCCCCAGCTCTTCTCTCCTTCTCGTTGCCTACAGTGTGGTAAGTTGGGGGCCAGTGGGGTCTGTGTGTATCAGCTGTTTGTGTTACAGTTCTTTCAGTCTTACCATTTAATGGGCCTCAAGTTCTTGTCTCACATTAGTAAGAATGAGACACACAGACAACTGGAGGGTGAGCAAGGCAAAGAAGTGTTTTATTGAGCAACAGTACAGATCCAAGGACACCCAAAGTGGGTAGCTCCTTTCCAAAGGCAGGTTGTCCCAAGGAGTGTGTGTAGTCCTCAGCAGAGGGGAGACCCAGAGAGGGTAGCTCCTATCTGCAGGCAGGTTGTCCCACAGTCTGCCTGAGTCTGGCTGAGTCTGGCTGAGTCCAGGGTTTTTATCAGCTTCAGAAGGAAGTGCAGGCTGACTGACCCATGGGCAGCCATGGATAGGCCCAGAAAAAGCACCATAAGTTCTCACTCGAGGCCACAGGCTTCACCCAGAACTGAAAGCTGGGCTCCCATGCTTCAGGTTGTCCCTGGCTTGAAGGTGGGGCTTCACTGGAGACCCACCCCTTTCTGCCCAGGAGCCTGTCTTCCTCCTGCTGCCATTTATATATCATCCACAGCACCCAGGTTGTTCGTGTCTAAGGGTTCCTGCAGACCAGTGCAGAGCTTCCTTCAGCCACCCCCAACATGCAAAGTCTGGGGTAGCCAAGGCAGTAGGGGGCTGGCATGTCAGTGTCACCCCAAGCATGCACACACACGACCAGGTCACAACAGCACCTGGGCTTGATCATAACTTTGCTCTGAAATTGGAGCTGGCACTGGGAGTGGGGAGAGGCCAGGCCTGTGGGGGAGAAAGTCTTTCTGGGCCCCCAAGAGTGCAGGGATGCCTGGGTCCATGGCTGTGGCTCGATGGCTGCAGCTGCACCCAGAGGGGTAAGGCCCCTGCCCTGCCAACTCAGAAGTGGGCAGGGCTCCTGCATGTTCCTGGCTTCCACCTGCTCCATGGAGCACTCAGCTCCAGCCACTTCTCTCCTACTGCAGCTGGTGTCTTTGCTGTGGCCCCTCCACGTGGGCTGCCACTGCTATCAACTACAGAGGAGGAGCTTAACTAATAGTACAGAGCATCAAAAGTGTACTACAATAGAGCCAAACGGATAAGATTTTTCACTATGGAGGGAGAATAATAATTGTGAATTCTTACTTTTCTTCCCCTCTTAACCCCCCTTTAATATCTTAATCCCACCCACACTTTATACTAAGCATTTGTGAAGAAATCTATTGGCTCAAGTTCTTCAATCCTTATAGTGGCCCCATGACTTCACAATTTTACAGATGATATAACTAGCATAAATTAGTTTGTGGTGGACTCACAACTTAAGCAGGGATTCTGACTCATGTAGCATGACTGCAGATCATGACTTTCAGGAAGGCTAGCATTACTCAATCCCTTTGCTTCATTTGAGCCTTTGCATAAATGGTGATCATCACTGACACTGAAGCATAATAGGTTCTGTGTTAGGTATTTTTATTTTATTTATTTTTTGTGAGACAGAGTCTTACTCTGTCACCCAGGCTGGAGTGCAGTGGTACCATCATGACTCATTGCAACCTCTGCCTCCTGGGGTCAAGCAATTCTCCTGCCTCAGCCTCCCAAGTAGCTGGGATTACAGGCTCACACTGCCATGCCTAGCTAATTCTTGTATTTTTAGTAGAGATAGGGTTTCATCATGTTGGCCAGACTGGTCTAGAACTCCTGACCGCAGGTGATCCACCCACCTCAGCTTCTCAAAGTGCTGGGATTACAGTAGTGGGCCACTGTGCCTGCCCATGTGTTAGGTATTTTAATAACCCTGATAGTAACAACATTAGCAACAATAGCCAAATAGCTCCCTGCAATCAGCCATGTTTTGTGGAAGACAATGTTTTAATCAATGCTAAAATTTAAAAATTATTATTTTTCTTTGAAAGATGTAGAAGCTAAGGTTTACCTAAGTCATGTAATTTCCCAGTAATTTAGTTTGATGATGATAAAACAAACATAAATGGAAACCAGGTCTATTTGATCCTAGAGTCCATGCATATCCAACCTCATCACAGGACTGCCTCCTGCTTATAAATAGGCAGATCCATCTCCTCGCCCGCCTGCTGCCTATGCTTCATAAAGAATCAGAATATGCTGGTACTGGCCATGAAAAAACTGCAATTATCAGACACAAGTAATAGCACAAGGCTCTGGAACAACAGCTTGGAAGTGCTTACCAAGGCCCTCAGGGGGAGGCACCCATGAGGCAGCTGCCTCAAATAGCACTATCAACTCTCATTGATTTGATTGCCACCATTATTCAGGTGAAAAATCACCCCTCTAAACCCTCTCCAAGATGCACTCTGACTGCAGACATCCACAGAAGACTACCACACATCTCCTAGCAGCCCACCTGTCACTTCCTTCTTGGGGTTAAGGTGCTATTTTTTTTCCCCCTGAAAATATATTGTGAAGCACTGGAGTCAGGTGTGTTTGGTCTCTGCTCTTCAGCTGTAAAATCTAATAATTATGATTGGGTTTTCTTTTTCAGCATCAATTACTTCATTAGAGTTATGATGAATAGATAATAGGAAGAATGAAGCAAGGATAATTGGCATAATAAATGAGATATATAATTATAATGGTAACTAATATTTATTAAGCATTCACTGTATACTAGCCCTGGGGTGACTATGTGTCATTGAACTCCTAAGACAGACTGATTACTTTCTCACTTTAAACATTGGGAAGTTTGTGTAGCATTTATGTGTTAAGATGACCCCCATCTACTCTCTCCCCTTGTGTATAGGCAGATCCTGTGATTTGCTAAAGGTGAAGGTACTTTTCAGCTGTAATTAAGATCTCAAACCATTCGACCTTGATTTAATCAAAGGGGAAATTATCCTGGGTGTGTCTTATCTGGTCAAGTGATTTCTGAAAAAAAGAGTGCCAGCTATTCAGTATATGAAGAAGACAAAATATACTTTTTATCAGAACTTAGCATTTTAGGTAGAAAGGCTCTAGACAAAATTATAATTCAATTTGATGCGTAGTACTTAAGCAGATGTGGTGATTGGTCATCTTGGGAACACAGATAGATGAGCTACAGCCTACATGGAGAATGTCAGTGTTGAAGGATGAATACCAATTTTGTAATTTTGTGGGTATACTACAGAGGAGCTTAAGTAGTGCTACGGAGCCTCAAAAGTGTACTGCAATGCAGCCAAGCAGCTCAGATTAGGGAGAGAGAAGTCAGAATTATTTTCTTACTAGTCTTAAAGAAGTGAAATGCCATGAATTCAACAGCTACAAAGAAATGAATTCAGCCAACAACTTAAGAGAGCTTGGGAAAATATTCTTCCCCAATCAAGTCTCTGATCAGAATTCAACCTGACTAATGCTTATTTGAAGTTTTTTTAAATCCTTGAGCAGAATAATCAGCTAAAATGTGCCCAAGCTCCTAATCCACCCATGGAGGCTGTAAGAAGATAAATGAGTATATTAAATCATTTTTAATTGAGGTAAAATTTACATAAAGTTAACCATTTTGAAGCATATAACTCTGTGGCATTTAGTATACTCATGTTGTATCACCATTACCACTATTTCTAAAACATCACCCCAAAAAGAAACTCTGTACCCATGAAACAGTCACTCTTTATTCGCCTCCTGCCAGCCCCTAAAAGCCACCAATTTGTTTCCATACCTATAGATTTACCTGATCTGGATATATTATATAAATAGAATCATACTCTACATAACCTTAGTGTCTGACTACATTTGCTTGGCTTAGTGTTTTTGAGGCTTCCTGGTATTGTAGTATGTATCAGTACTTTATTCTTCATGTGGCTGAGTAATATTGCATTGTATGTGTATAAAACATTTTATTTATTTGTTCATCAATGGCCCTTTGAGTTGCTTCCTCCTTTTGGCTATTATGAATAGTGTGAATATGTGTACAGGTCCTTGCTTTCAATAGTTTTGAGTATTTAGGAGTAGAATTATTACATTGTATGGAAATTCTGTGCGTATTACTCAAGGTTCTCTAGAGGAACAGAACTAATAGGATACATATGTGAGTATTAACTCACATGCTCACAGGTCCCACAGTAGGCTGTCTGCAAGCTGAGGAGCAAGGAGAGCTAGTCTGAGTCCCAAAACTGAAGAACTTGGAGTTTGATGTTTGAGGGCAGGAAGCATCCAGCACAGGAGAAAGATGTAGGCTGGGAGGACAGATCAGTCTAGTCTTTTCACACTTTTTTTGCCTGCTTTATATCCTAGCCACGAAGGCAGCTGATTAGATGGTGCCCACCCAGATTAAGGGTGTGTTTGCATTTCCCAGCCCAAATGTTAATCCCCTTTGGGAACACGTTCACAGACACACCCAGGGTCAATACTTTGCATCCTTCAATCCAATCAAGTTGACACTCAGTATTAACCATCACACTATCTTTACCTTTTTGAGGAACTTCCAAACTGTAATAAACATGTTTTAAACCCTTACATTTGTGGCAATTTGCTATGCAGTGATAGAAAACAAATGGTCTGAGGAACAACACTATATACACACAAAAACACATATATATTTATTGCAGTCCTATTAACAATAGCAGAGACATCGAATCAATGCAGGTGTACATCAAGGGTGGATTCAATGAATAAAATGTGGCACATATATACCATGGAATATTAAGCAGACATATATACCATGAAATACTATGTAGCCATTAAAAAAAAAAGCATGAAATCATGCCTTTGCAGCAACCTTGATGCAGCTGGAGGCCATTACTCTAAGTGAATTAATACAGAAACAGAAAACCAAATAACACATTTGTACTTAAAGTGGGAGCTAAATATTTTGTACATTTGGACATAAAGATGGAAAATATAGACATTAGAAACTCGAAAAAGTGGGGGGAGAGGGGCAAGTTTGAAAAACTACCTGTTGGATACTATGTTTACTATTTAGGTGACAGGTTCAGTTGAAGCCCAAACCTCAGCATGGCACAATATATCCATGTAACAACTCTGGACATGTATCCCTGAATCTATTTTTTTAAATGCATAGAATTGGTAATTGGAAGATCAAAGATTTGATCTCAGATCTATCTGACATCAGGTGCAGAGTTTTTAAGCACTTCCATATCAATTTATGTTTACTACAAAGTTCATTGAGTTTCTAATTTAAGTCAATAGTTTTCAAAGTGTCTGCACCAACAGTATCATCATCACCTCATAACTCATTAGAAATGCAAGTTATCAGGCCCTATTTCAGACTTATGAAATCAGAAACTCTATAGTTGTGATTCAGCAATCTGTGTGTTAATAAGTCTGTGTGTGCTTCTTATTGGCATAGATGTTTGAGATCCACTGCTCTTGCCAAACAGTAATCTAGGAATTTAAGCCAAGGGAGTGATGGAAATGAACTTTCCCTCATTGAGTGCACCGTTTACTGAAGGAAGTGATAGATAAGCAAACAATTCCAACACAGTGCAGTCAGCACCTAGAAAGAGAGCATAAATTATGCTCCATTACAGTCACAGAAGAACTAAGCCTTCCTAGGAAGCATAGATTTCTTCACAGAGAAGGCAACTTGCAAGAAGGGCCTTAAAGAAGTAGGATATCTGCAGTTCATCAAAAAGTAAATCATTTAAAGGATGCAAATTTCCTGTGTAAAATGATGAAAGCATGAATCATGATGACTTATTGGGAGAGTGTCAGAGGCACATTGGAGAAGGTAGGGGAGGTTATCGAACGATGAGACTAAACTGCTGTCTTAGTCCACACGGGCTACTGTAACAAAAATACCACAAACTGATTGCTGATAAACAATGGAAATTTATGACAATTCTGCAGGCCAGGAAGTCCAAGACCAAAGCAGTGAAAAAAACAATGCCTGATGAGGACCTGCTTCCTCATAGCCTGAAAACTCGTATGGAAGAAGAGGCAGGAGTCTTGGTGATGGGGATATCTCTTGGGTCTCTTTTATGAGGCACTAATCCTATGCATGTGTTCTCCATCCTCAGTATCTAATTACCTTCCAAAGGCCTCACCTAGTACATCATCTTGGAAGTTAGGATTTCAACATATGAACTTGGCAGAAGGGACACAAATATTCAAACCAGAGCAACAGGAGAACACAAAATTTTGGTTATCTGTTGCACTTAATGAATCATTAAACAACATTTAACAGGAACAGCATCTACTTGGAATTTCATTTCAGAAGGCTGAATTTGGTGGCCGAAATAGGTCATACATAGATAGGAAGACCTTGTACATTTTGCCACTTTCTTGAATATGTAACGTCACTAGGCCTCGGTGTGTTTTTCTCTAAAACATTAGTGCATACTAATTTTTTTCAACTTCATTTAGCATCTTTATTAAAGATCAGTTACTGGCGACATTTGTGAAGTTTTTGACAGAAATTATAATGCTATAAACATGGTTGTTAATATCCAAATTTTTCAATACTCCCTTCCTTGATGTTCTCAGAATTATGACCAGTTAATATTTACTGAGTTAATAAGCATAACAGTGTTTAATGAGTGCTTAGTATCTGCTAGGAATAATTATTAGCACTTTTCTTTGCATTATTAAAGTTATATAAACCAATACTTCTCCAATTTTAATGTGCATGAGAATCATTTGTGAAATCTTGTTAAAATTCAGATTATGATTCAGAAGTTCTGGGGTTGAGCTTGACATTCTGTGTTTCTAACCAGCTCTTATGCAATTCCAATCATACTGGAATGAAGATCATAGTTAGAGGAGCAAGCATGTAAACAACCCTGTTTTGTATATAAGAAAACAGGATGAAGAGGTTAAATAAAGACCACAGATCTGGAAAGTGGTTGAGTCAGGAGCTAAACTCAGGTGCATCCGATAAATAAAGCAGCTACCAAGCTTCTGGAGGAGTCAGAGATTAGAGTCAGCTGAATGTGTTTCGAGGCTGACATTGGCCCATCTTAAATGGTGAGAAGTTACTGAGAAGAGGTAGGAGATGGTTTAAGTTGATGGAGACCTCTTTATGGAATTTTTTGAAAACTACTGAATAATTTTTAGCTAATATACTTTCTAAAGTTTGGATTTGAACTAAAGTTAATTCATGGAATGTTGTGAACATTTAGAACTGAGAAGGAATGTATTCGTTCATTCAGGCTGCCTTAGTAAAACACCATATACTGAGCTATTTATGCATAATAGAAATGCATTTCCCATAGTTTTGAAAGCTGGAAAATCAAAGATTATGTTGCCAGCAGGTTCAGTGTCTGGTTAGGACCCATTCCATGGATGGTATCTTCTGGAAGCATCTTCACATGCCCAAAAAGTCAGATGGGTTACTAAAATGCCCTTGAACCCCTACACTCCTTCAACAAATTGTGTGTGTGTATACATAATATGTATGTTATGAACAAGCCCTTTCTAAATATAGTTCAGAAGATACACACGTGATAAAGCCTCTTTTATAAGGACATTGATCCCATTCACAAGGGTGAAACCTTCATGACCTAATTATCTCCTCAATGTCCCACCTCTTAACACTATTTCGTTGGGGATTAAGTTTCAACATGAAATTTGAAGGAACACATTTAGATCATAGCAAAAAGTGACCTTAGGGCTATCTGAGTCTTAACTGCTATTTTATAAATAGGAAAACTGAGGCCTATAGAGGAGCTCTAAACTAAAATGTAAACCATCTCTAGCTAAGATTGAACAAGCTAAGATTGGAGACACTTGGGCCTTACTCATTAAGTTTGGTGCATTATGGGGCTCAGTAAGAAATTAAATGCAAAGGCCAGACTTAAAATTGTTAGTAGGATATACTTAACTAGGGTCCCTTTTAAAGAAGCAGACAAAATCAGAGGGTATTTTCATATGCCTTATAGTGTTCTGCTTTCTGTGTGTGTGTGGGTTTGGTTCCACATTCCCACCCAAATCTCAAATTGTAATCCCCATTAGTCAAGGGAAGGAAGTGATTGTATTATGGGTGTGGTTTTCCCTTCGTTGTTCTCGCGATGGTAAGTGAGTTCTCACGAGACCTGATGGATTTATAAGACTCTCTTCCTCTTTCCCAGCTCTCTCTCCTGCCACCTTGTGAGGAAGGTGTCTACTTCCCCTTCGCCTTCTACTGTAATTCCTGAGCTCTCCCCAGCCATGCAGAACTGTGAGTTAATTAAACCTCTTTCCTTTATAAATTACCCAGTTTTGAATATTTCGTCACAGCCGTGTGAGAACAAATACAGCATGTGTGTGTGTTTCCACCATTTTGAAATTATGATTTGTTCTTAAAGTTAGTGAACTAGCTAAAAGTGATTTTGTAAGGTTTATTGCCGAGTTTAAAATGAGGAAACTGAGGCCAGTATAAGAAAATGAAAATCTAATTTATTCAGCTCCCGGTAGAGGTTCCATGGTCCCCAGGAAAGGGGCCAGGGAAGTTGCACCAACTTCCTGGGGCGTGGGGTTTTTATGGCTTGGAGGAAGGAGCAATAGCTGGGTACTCTGACTCCAGGGGAGCGGGATTGAGACGGGGCGGGCCGCTATTGGTTGGCCGGTTGTTGGGCGGGTTTTCCGGTGGGAGAGCCGGCCAGGAGCCTTGCATCAGCTGGAGCCTTCCAGGGGAGCCATGCGTCAGAGCCTGGTGCCGGATGCAGAGGTGAGTGTCCAACCTACCGGCCAGATGGCCTTACAGATTTTGATAAAATATCACTATATATTGATGTGTTTTCTGGATTAATTTTGGTGTGTGCTAATAAAGCAGCTATGTTGTCATCTCGTGCCAGGAAAGATTAAGACGTGGACATAAGGAGTTTAGGAGCAGAGGTTTAACTGGAAGATGAGAAGAGAGAGAACTCTTTAGAGAGAGGAGTCTCCAAGAGAGAAAGACCCACTGGCAGTGGTTGCATCAGATTTTATATTCCAGCTTGAGGAGGCAGTGTCTGATTTACTAGGGCTCACAGATTGGTTCAGTCAGATATGATGTTTAGATAGCATATGGGAAAGGCTGGTTACTCCACCCTCATCTGATTATGCAAATGAATGCTCCTTGGGCGGCGCCATCTTGTCTGCTCCTTATTGTAAAGGTGGCTGGCAGAGAAGGGAAGATGGAGCTGCTATCTTGAACATATCTAGTCCCTAGTTCCTGCAGGCATTCACCCGTGCAAGCTCCTAGCTTGCTTGTCTGTCTGCAGCTCGACTTTGCAGGCTGCTCTTTATTAGAGAGGAAAATGATTTGGGGCTGCTTTTCATTAAAAGGAAAACCTTACCAAGGACTTCTTAATTCCTGTATGACTGAGAAAAACATTCTGCCAGAATGAGTGCATGTGGGGTTTGGGAAGAGGGAGTGATACTCTTCTTTTCACATGAAAATAGCCAACGTAGGTGGTGCAGACCCTGGCAGATTCTACTACAGGGCCATTATTTCAAATTTAAGGTTTTTTTCTGTCATGTTTTTTGTTTGTTAACACACTCAAAGGGGAAATTGGCAATCTCACTGAACCTAGGAGAACTCCAGGGTGAGTGTTAAGTGTTGATACTGATTTTGAGTCAGAGGGGTCCCTGCCATCTCATCTGAAACCCCAACAGCAAACTGAAACGGAGATTATCTTAGACACCCTACATAATTTGAGGCAGCCAAGCTGAAAGTGATTTGAAACTTTTTCTTATTTATAGGATTTGCCACTCACTAAACCTGCAATCATTAGAGACTACTCTGGAGCCCGTAGCAGGGCTGTGGAACATCACAAGAAGCGGAGTGCTACTTTCTGCTTTTCATTTTCAGAAGCACTGTTAGGCTAATCTTTAAGTAGAAAAACACATGATTTCAATTAGTTTCTAGTGGTTAGCAACATGGAAACTCATTTATTTGATACTTTAAAGTCTCACATTGCTCTTACCACAGATGTGGAAACTAAAGAAACCAGCAGTTTTATCAGTATAGTTTGTGTATCTTCTGAGCTACAGTCACAGAGAACTTGTTGATAATAAATACATGTTACACACACACAGTTTGTTGAAGTAGTGATGAGGTTCCAGAGCATTTTAGTAATCCTGAAAATTTGCCTTCAGGTGTTTTGAGATACTTTTCCTTGGAGAATGATTTTTGCTGTAAATTACTGGATCCAAAAAAAAAGTAATTCCATGGTATTATTGCAGGAGGTGGGTAAAGAAGAAAAGGCAAAAGGCAATAACACACACCTGAATCAGATCCTTTTTCCAGTCCCTGTACCCTACCCCATTATCTGGAAGGGAAGGAAGATTAAAGGCAAAAGGCAATAACACACACCTGAATCAGATCCTTTTTCCAGTCCCTGTACCCTACCCCATTACCTAGAAGGGAAGGAAGATTAAAGGCAAAAGGCAATAACACACACCTGAATCAGATCCTTTTTCCAGTCCCTGTACCCTACCCCATTATCTAGAAGGGAAGGAAGATTAAAGGCAAAAGGCAATAACACACACCTGAATCAGATCCCTTTTCCATTCCCTGTACCCTACCCCATTAACTAGAAGAGAAGGAAGATTTGGGGAATTTCTCGGTGCACTAGTACCAAGCAGTAAATTTGTGATTGCAGGTGGCTCTCACCTGTCTGCCCGCCATTGTAGAACCACAAAATTTAGAAACTCAATATTCTGGTAGAATGTCTCCAAAAATAGATGAGGTGGGATATTGAGCATTCCACAAGCTTTGCATTTTCTTCTGAATATTTTCTCCTATATATGGATTCTTCCATTTCTCCATTAGGTCTTTTCTACATCACTTTCTGAGGCTAGCTAACACAAAATATCTGTATGTTGAATGAGCTGGCCACCTAGAATTAACTTGTAAGCATCATGTCACAAATGTACATTACTTCCTTCTGGGGAAGAGTCATTCTGATGATAATTTCTTGCCTGGCCCTTAACACCTACCTTCCCTGAGCATTCCCAATAAATACTCTGTGGTGAATGCTTAACATCCCAGACTCAAACACCTCGTTAACCCATTATAGCACTCCATTTAGTTTTGTTTTGCTTTAAAACTTAGAAGGCAAAACCCAAGCCCTTACATGTATTTGTCCAATTATTCTCTTTATTTAATATTCTCCTCTGTGTGACTTTGGGAAAAACACTTTTCCTCTGAGTCTTTACTGTCCCTTATCTATAACGGAGGGAATTAAAATGGTGGTTCTCATAAGTTTCTGCATGACTATCAAATCGTGGTGCTAGGAAAGTAAGGATGAAATGTGATGTGCATTACTGGTGGGTAAATATCAAATCCAAACCCAAAAAATGTCTCCAAAAAGTCAGTCTGAGACTGGCAAAATTAGACATGTCCACATTTCCATAACCAATAATCAAAAAATCATCCATCAAAATACAGCACTGCCAAGTCTACTCCCTTATCTGTTAATCTGTAGCATTTCCTTAATACAAAGCACAGTAAGCCTCAGTTGTCTATTTGGCCTTTGATGTATGGCTACACAGAAGATATCCCTCTAGCAAGTATGCAGTTACAGTCACTATAGAATTCTTTGGATTATTGAGATGACACAGATAATTAATTCAGAAAGAGCCTCTTGAGAAATCTGTGCATGAGGTAGAAGAATTCTGTGATGTACTTCAGAGAAATTCATTGTCAAAGTGAAAAGCAGTAGAATCACAGGAATTATTCAAAACTGCAATTTGGTAAGGGACTCAGTCTTCGTGGTATTCATTAGCCTGCGACTCTGTACCATTTATAATTATCAAACATGGCCAGGTGCGATGGCTCACACCTGTAATCCTAGCACTTTGGGAGGCCGAGGCAAGTGGATCACTTGAGCTTGGGAGTTTGAAATCAGCCTGGCCAACATGGTGAAACCCCATATCTACTAAAAATACCAAAAACGTTAGTCAGGCTTGGTGGTGGGCACCTGTAATCCCAGCTATTCAGGAGGCTGAGACAGGAAAATCGTTTGAACCCTGAACCTGGGAGGCAGAGGTTGTAGTGAGCTAAGATTGCACCATTGCACTTCAGCCTGGCCAACAAGAGTGAAATGTTGTCTCGGGGAAAAAAAAATTCTCAAATGTTTCCACCATGAAGAGCCCAAGACTCATCCAAGACACTAACAGGCCAAATATAGTTTGTCGGTTTTACTTTGACTCAGATCACTTAGGTTGAAGCCTGGGAGCCAACTCCGCTTCTTTTCCTCTCCTCACCATTTCAACCAATCAGCTTGCAGCCCCAAACATTTTATCACATAGCTTTACAATCTTATGACAACCCCACTGCCAGGGCTTCTGTTTAGGTACCGTCAAGTGTTAACTCAAATTGTTAAGCAATGATTACTTTTAATGTTTCTCCTTTCCTTCTGTCTTAGCCCTTTTAACCTGTCATATGTCAGGTTAAACCTTTTTAACCTATAATTATGTCTCTAAAATTACATCTCTGATGTCACTCCCTGCCTAATAACTTCCCATGGATATTTTTGGTTCTTGCTTGGGTCTATTAAAGAATCCTTCCTACTTTCATCTTCTCCCATCTAAATATCTCTGTATCACTTGCCTTCCTTTAACCAAATATTTGAGAAACACATTCTTCATTATATATACCATATATTTCCAAATCTTTTTTTTACCTCAACATACATACTGTTGCACAATTATTTTATGTTTGTTAAATCTTTACATTTAAACATCTCTCTGGTCTGTGAAAAATATTTACCAGGTCTCCAGAAACAATTCAGTGTCTTTTCTCTGTAATGAAAGAGTAGCCTGTTGATTCATCTGTTACTATTCACACTACCCGCTACTATGATGAATGCTGAGGGAGAATCCAGTCTAATTCAACTTACAACTCCAGGGCCTGGGCTGTGCCAAGAATGTTTCAAGTACTAAATAAATAAGTTAGAAAGAAGTAGAGTGGGAAGAGGTAGAAAAGAGAATTTCCAGGAGTAAGAAGAATCCATATGGTGGAACTTAATGTAAGTCAAGTGTAATGCCCTGAGTTCATTTTGTGTTGCATTTGCTGGATGATGTTAAAGAGCATTGCCAAAAGTTGCATGTGGCCTATATTTACATTCACTGGAGGATCAGTTTCTCAGAATGTTCTCTAAGTAGTTATAATTTTCTTGTCTAAAGTCATTTTAAACTTCTCTTTCTACTCTACCATGAACAAACATAGCCAACTCATAAGGCACAATATGGCAGGTATTGTCAATTGTGTCAGACGAAGCCTCTGTGAGCAAATACAGATGCAGAGGCAGAAACCTTAGACTGGAGAGATAGAGTGGAATATCACAGCTACAAGCAGCATTTTGCAGAATGTATTGGAAATAAAAAAAAAATGTTTTGTAGAAATGAGTTCATGAAAACTCAATAATCAAAAAGTATTCTTGTTCTAAGGGGAACTAGGAATGTAATTTAGAAACAAACCTTGTTTAGCAAACAGCAGACATCCTGACTGTAGCTAGACATCATTGAACGTGAGGTGTAATTAGTTGTTTGTAGACATCAATAATTCTCAGCTGGAGGTGATTTGGCAACAACCCTAGGCAACATGTGACAACCTCTGAAGGTATTTTTGGTTGTCACAGCTGAGGTTGGGGAAGAATTGTGGTACTATCAGTATCTAGTGGGTAGAAGCCAAGGACACTGCTAACTATCTCACAATGCACAGATCCATCCTATAACAAAGGAGCATCTGGCCCAAAATAAGTTTGAGAACAGTGCTTAGCTTCCTAACAGTGCTAAGTTTGAGAAACCCTTTTATAGATTGTGGACTTGGACAATCTCAGCAATTCCTTTATAGATGTGAGTAAAAGTCAATCGAAAGAAACAACCAAGGCAGCCCAAACAAGGCAGATACCCAGACCTAGTGATTTTATCTGACTAGTTTGTCCTTGACCATGGTACTCAAAGAGAGGTAAATTCTCCACTCTTCCCTTCCTATCTCCCACTGCCCTTGCAGTTTGATCAGGATTTCCACTCACATATTTATGGGCTGCATTTTATGGGGGCAAGCAAACAGACCAGAGCATTAGCAAAGATGGGATGATTCATGACTAGGAGCCAGAATCCCATTTGTGGTGCATCTTAGCAGGAAGGGGCAACCTACCTAAGACAAAAGAGTTCTCTAAGCTGAGATTCCATTCCCTGTACTCTTCAGGGTTCTAGAATCCAAGCTTGAAGAAACATTGGATTGAGAGAGGATTTGAATTTATAATATGATAATGGATTTGCTTCTCTGTGGCTGAGTTTTTGTATGTTCAGAAAGGATGATCCAATGGCCAATGCTGATGAGCATTTTTTCATGTTTGTTGACTGCATAAATGTCTTCTTTTGAAAAGTGTTTGCTCATCTCGTTCACCCACTTTTGAATGGATTTGTTTCTTGTAAATCTGCTTTAGTTCTTTGTAGATTCTGGATATTATAGCCCTTTGTCAGATGGGCAGATGCAAAAACTTTTTCCCATTCTGTTGGTCGCCGATTCACTCTAATGATAGTTTCTTTTGCTGTGCAGAAGCTCTTAAGTTTAATTAGATCTCATTTGTCTATTTTGGCTTTTGTTTCCATTGATCTAGAAATAGAAATTCCATTTGACCCAGAAATCCCATTACTGGGTATATACCAAAAGGATTATAAATTGTTCTGTTATAAAGACGCATGTACACATGTTTGTTTCAGTGCTGTTTACAATGGCAAAGACCTGGAACCAACCAACCCAAATGCCCATCAGCGATAGACTGGACAAAGAAAATGTGGCACATATAAGCCATGGAATACTGTGCAGTAGTAAAAAACGATGAGTCTGTGTCTTTTGTAGAGACATGGATGAATGTAGAAACCATAATTCTCAGCAAACTGATACAAGAATAGAAAACCAAACACCGCATGTTTTCACTTATAGGCAGGTGATAAACGATGAGAACACTTGGGCACAGGAATGGGAACAACACTCACTGGGGTAGGTGAGGGGATAGAGGAGAGGGGAGGGGTGGGGGGAGGGATAACACTGGGAGAAATGCCTGATATAGGCAACTTGAGGGGGATGGAGACAGCAAACAACCATGGCATGTATGTATCTATGCAACAATCCTGCAGGATGCAGGATGTGCACATGTACCCCAGAGCCCAAAGTACAATTTAAAAAAAAAAAAGATGATCCAGACTGTTTAGGTACATCCCTGCCTAAACAGAATAATTTTTGAAGATGCAATTTCATGTGGAAACTAAAAATGTCGTTCAGCTAAAAGTGGTGTTTCTCTTGTAAAAGTAGTTGTCTGAATTGGTTTTTCCTACTCAGTCACCTGCTATGAAGGTTAGAGATATCTCTACAGATCAGAATGGGGTAAACACACTGGAAAACCCATATGGCTAGTCCCCTCCTCTCTTTCCAGTGCGCTAGAATATTCTGCAGATTATCCAATGGTAGTGTCGTCTTTTAAACAATATGCAAGGTGCTTTTACAGATGCAGAAATTATACACAGAGTGATCTTCAACCGTAATGACAATATTTATCACACAGGAAATTTGTTAAAAATGCAAATCCACTAGTCAGACTCCTAGAGATTCAGGCAATGGCACGATCTCGGCTCAGGGCAACCTCCGCCTCCTGGGTTCAAGCGGTTCCTCCTCCTTTAACCAACACCACCTGTATCTTCTTTTAAGGGGCTATCCATACCTTCAGTCCTGCAGCTTGTCTGAAATTGATCTCATACTTACATCTACACCTGCACATGGATGGACTCATCCCTAATTTAGAACAATGCTGGCTAATGCTGCTGGAAAATGGCGTTCTTTTTTTTATCTGTAATCTCTTCTTGTCCCTTGAATGCTATGCAGTTACCTTTATGAGGTCTGTAACTCTTTCATCAATGACTGGCACATGTGAGGAGTTCACCTTAGATAAAACAATGCATAGAGCTTCCCATATATGTTTGAAATAGAAAATAATATATGGAATATATTCATGTTGAGCGTTTAAAAAATATATATTTTGCAATAAGATACTCAGATTCCCTTAATTTATTCAGAAGTAGATCTTATACTGCTACCATTTGATATTGGAGTAGAGGAAAAAATACATATGTGCTGTGATTAAAACCCTCAAAATAGTTTATGTTAGTGCTTGACACTTTGCTTATGCTGAAAAAATATGTTGGTGCCTATCAAGTGTGTTTTATTTTTTAACACATTATTTTATATGTCAAAGTAGGATTTTGAACTAATGTTCATTACCACCTTATATCTCATTCTGAAGAATTTTAAAGCTTAAATAAGATTCTGGATTCAGAGGTCAACCACTCTATTAAAATGGAAAAGCACAAAATAATCTCTTTTGCACATGATCCAATAATATTAAACTGACATAAGTACAAGTTTAAAACATGTTTTGTTACTGTTAGGAAAATATTGCAATAAACTGACAGAATCTAGTTCAAACACATCAAATTTGTGAGAAAAAGTATATTTTGACTTGATTTCAACTAATTCTGCCGAATCAACCAGATATCTCTCAAATTTGATAATTTTAACTATAAAACCTGAATATTTCTGGATATTTCTTAGGAATTTATTGGAAAATAGGTTCATTAATGTCTTTCTGTTCTGTGCTAAGGACTGTGAAGATAAGCTTGAAAACTAGCTGTCATTGTACTGCAGGCATACTATAAAATGCAGATATCTCATATCACTCAAGATGTACTATGTTTTAGAAAATATATAAATATATAAATGAAATGGACACTACAATTAATAAAAATTATTATTTGTTGACTGTTTTATGTATGCAAGGCACTACTAGGTTATATGTCCAGCCACTATCTATAATGACCACTGCTTACAATTATGTTTGAAACACAATTGATGGTAGGTTTTTAAGGATGAGGTTATAAACAAACTTTTTTCACATGATATGTAATTCAAGAGCAGCTTTACTGGGAAAGACGTGGCCTACAGGGGGCTTAAGGAAGGCTGAATAATCTATCTCTCATATATATATTTTGCTTCCTTGCCAAGTCTCTACAAAATCATTGCAAGGGCTCAGTGAATTGGGGATTATTTTCATGGCCTCTAAGACTAGGTCTCACACCTTACTGTTCTTGACAAGATTTCCCAGATTTCCCAGAGATGTTCCTGAATATTCATTCCATCAAACAATGACTACTAATTTCTTTTACCCATGCAAGCCTGGCAATGCAGCAAAAAGCTATTCTTCACTGTCACACACATCATATAGACGAGGCTCTGCTGGCAGTTCAAGATAAGTAATATCTGCTGGAAGAGAGTCAAAGATGTAAATCCTTCCTATGCCTTATGTACTGCAGACTTGTTTAGCAAAAGACTGTCTGGATGCTGGAGAAGTTGACCTCCTCCAAATGACCTACAAACTTCAAAATCACAGTGGTGGTGTGGAAGGGAAAGGGAAGACGGGTATGAAGGGAAGCACAGTGGGACAGAGGGAAGGTCACGATAACTGTCATGATTGGGAAGAATTCTGAAGTAGTGGGTCTGGCAGCAAACTTAGAGTCAGAAGGTACAGTTCTCTTTGATGTTTCCATCTGAATATAGAGCTTTATATAAATCACTGATTTCTCTAGTCCTTGGTGTCCTCATTTGTGAGGTAGGAATCACTACCTATGATACTTCAGCAGGGTGGGCATTGTGAGGGCACCGTGATTTTATTGGTGATACAGATTACACTGCTGAAGATCTGCCTCTGTACATAATTCCTCTACAAATGGCCCATGTCTTCTCCTTTCATATGAAGATATAAATAGCTGATAACTCTCAGAGAGATCCCTCTAACAGTATAAAAAAGGCAAACTCTAAGAAGAGTAGTGTTCGCATGGTGAAGATTAGTTTTATTACCTCTACCCAGGAGTTGGAAGCAGGTAGCAGCCAGGATGGTGAATGGTAAAATATGCAGACTCTGTAATCAGATAGAATCTGGTTTGACATCTAACAAGCTTCTTACCTTGTTAAACTTCCTTGTGATTCATCTGCAGAATGAGAGTGATGATAGCAATTGCCTCCTTGGGTCGTTGTGAGTATTAAATGAGATTATGTTTGACCCCCAGTCTAGCATAGAAATGCTCTCAAAGGTTTGTTGTTGTTAATCTTCTGTTATCTTGTTACATTTTTCTGTTATTGCCTGGAGTGTTATCCATTAGCTTTTACTGAATAAATAAGTCTGTGCAGCACTTATTCAGGGTTGTCCACATGAAAAGCAGTCCAATAGCATATCAGTCTCTACAATTTTGGATCCCTGTCTCAGGAACTTTTGATTGGGTGCTCATATCTGAAAGCCCTTTTGTCTCATTTTCTGTTGACAGTATCCTAATTCACATGGGCTATCTCTCTCAAGTGAGAGTCATATGAGTATTTCATGCCTTAGTTTCAACTATTCTAGAACATAATGACATGTTACTTTGAAGAATCTTAGATTTACCCAGACTGTATAAAATGCATTTATTATATATGCTGCCTAGTCTATATTTTAAGCCAGACTATCACCCCCAAATATTCCCTTAAAATATGGTGATGTATTATGGATAAAGAGGTAGAAACATATGCTTACTTATTTAGAAGAGGGTTCTACAGATTGGAGAAAATTCCTTTGATACTCTGAGTGTGGACCCTCCCTTTCTGAGGTCCCTGGAGCTGAAGGCTCACAGTACTGTTTTGGAAGAAGCTGAGGAGCTCTGCCATGGCTCATGTTGCTTACCTGCTGACTTCTGTTTCTGCTTTCATTTAATCTTTATTGCATGCAAGACCACCACAGAAGGGCATAACTGGTACTCAGAGTGAAAGCATCTCAGAGATTAGAATGGCTTATGAGTCTCCAAAGGGCCACAGTGCATAAACAGGTATCTGTGCACTATTATGATTTGATGGGAACGGGTTTTGATTAGGGAAAGCCAATATCTAGAAAGGCTCCATAGGGAGTTAATAAAATGAGGTTGAAAACCACTGCTATAATCTATTGAAGTTTCCGCAATGAGTCACCTGTATTCTCCTACCTAAACACAGGGTTTGGAAACAATTGAGAGAAAGGCTAGTATGAACTGGTTATGAACTGAATTCTGTCTCTGCGAAGTTCCTATGTTAAAGCCCTTTCAGTGCCTTAGAAGGTGACTGTGTTTGTGGGGAGGGGGCGGGGACCTGTAAAGAGATAATTAAGGTCAAATGAAGTTATAAGAATAGAGACCTGATTCAGGATGGCTGATATTTTTTTGTAAGAAGAGGAAGAGACACCAAGGATATCCATGCACAGAGAAAAGGCCATGTGAGGACACAATGAGAAAAGTGCCATCTGTGAGTCAGGGAGTGAGGCCCAAGGAGAAAGAAAACATGCCTTATACCTTGATCTTGAACTTCTGGCCTCCAGAATGTGAGAAAATAAATTTCTATTGTTTAAAGCATCCCATCTGTGACATTTTGTTATGGTAGTTCTAACAGTAATAGAGAATTGAAAAATCAATTTTATAACATAAAACTCACAGTATTACACACCGTCAGAATGTGGACTTTCTAATACTGAAACCCAGAAGTAGTCAGACTTACCAACTCAGTAAGAATAAGTGCTGTTAAACTGCAAACCTCCCATGCGAGGGCCTGAGCCTATAGAGATTTTGCAGGGCACAGAAAAACAAGACATTCTATGTGAGCACGGCAGAGAGTAGCTCTCAGGAGACAGGTAGCAAAAGTGACTAGGCAATGTATGCCCTGTAGTTCTCCATCTAAACACATCAATCAAAGTGGCTCCTCCACTCCTGGGAAACATTGAATGAGAAAGATAAAGAGGTCAGAAATGTGAAATTACTGGAGCTCACTGCTCGTGGAATAAACACCTGGACAGTGACCACTTTTACAACCAGTCTTGTACCAATCACAGAGGTAGTTCGTTAGAACTCTCCAAATCTATCTAAAATGATGAAGCACAAGCCCTGGAATACCAAGAGAAACTGGCCCTTTTGCTATTTTGTCTTCTTGATTCATAGTAACAGCCAAATAACAGACTAGTTCATAAAATAGAAATCAGCTAATTTAAAAATTTAAACCTAAGAATGAATTAAAAATAGCTAAGATATATTGCTCATGTGCTATAAGTCAGATACTATTCTAACTGCTATGCATATGCATTTTCTACTGTAATTCACACAATGACAGGTACTATTATTCCTATTTTTGACATGAGGAAACTGAGACTCAAAGAGATTAACTTTCCCATGCTCATTCAATTAGTACATAAGGAAGCCTGAATGAAAAAGCCTAGTAGAAGAGAAATAAAGTGGGATGTTCTGTCTCCCACATTTTTGAGTGGCTATAGTTTGACTTTTGCTTAGATGGATTTCTCCAGTGTCTGTGGTTGGAATAGAATAGTTCTCATCACAGCAAACCAGGATACCAGAGGCAGAGAAGAAAGAAAAGTAAAATAACTTAAAAATTGAGGGGAAATATATAAAATGACCACATTGAAGACATTAAAGGTAAATATCAACATAGAAATGTAGAGACAACAGAGGAATGTTGAGCTCAGAAAGTAAAAGATTTTGTATGATGGCAAGAGTGGACAACTCATCAGTGGTGATTGCTTAGATTTGGGGTTAATAATCATATTTTATTGACTTTTGAGGGTGAAAGGTGAAGAAGGAGCCTGAGCAGATTCAGAGGTTTAAAAGAAGTGGAAGGAACCAGTGGAAACCTAAAATTATAACAAAAGCAAAAGAATGTAGTGAAATTCTACTGGGAACCATAGCACTGCTCCAGCACAGGAGAGTTTTCGACTTACCCAGGGTAGCTTCATAACACCTGACAATTTGACCTGCAAAAATGACTATGCCAATTTTCATAGTAATTTATGTTTGTAAGTTACTTTAAGTTTTTATCTTCAAAACCATCCAATGAATTGCAAAGAATAATTAATAATCTAATTTTACAAGAGAACAAACTGAGAAATGACTCATCTGATGTTCTGCAGCAAACGAGTGAAGCCAGGTCTCTGACCTATTTATTTATTTGAGACAGGGTCTCACTCTGTCATCCAGGCTGGAGTGCAGTAGTGAGATCTCAGCTCACTGCAAGCTCCATCTCCTGTTCAAGCGATTCTCTCGCGCCTCCACCTCCCAGGTACCTGGGACTACAGGTGCGTACATGCCACCACACTTGGCTATTTTTTTGTGTGTTTTTAGTAGAAATTGGATTTCACCATGTTGCCCATGCTGGTCTTGAACTCCTGACCTAAAGTGCTCCACTCACCTTGACCTCCCAAAGTGCTGGGATTACAGACATGAGCCACTACTGCCAGCCTGACCTGAGAAAGTTTTTACAAAATCGAGATGGTCATATGTGTTAGGCACTTGCCAGCCATTGCTGTAATTCATTTCCTTATAGCACACTGAGGTCTAAGGTCTTATATATGTTATATACTTAAGTGATTAGGATAACATAACTTCTTATAAAGGATCAGATTTAACAAGGTCTCTGCCTTTTACCTGACTCCTTTTTTATTTCTCCAGGAAAATAATATTGGGAACTTCTGGGATGTCAGTTGAAAGAGAAGGAGATAATGGGCTTAGATTTCTTTTCCCTAGAAGAGGAACAGCATATATGTAAGGAGTTAATGATAGATAGTATAGAAGGCTACAACAATGACTTGGAAGCTGGATCGTGCCATTTTGAATTATTCCCAACAAAAACAATTATGGCAGCAGCTGCAAGCATTTCAAGGAAGAGTGTCACATATTCTGTGACCCAAGATTACACTCTCTCATGGGATATACAACAAGGGGAACAAGTGCCTGGCCCTCGAGCAGTGCATGACACAAGTGATATTTATGCAGAGACACCTGGGCCATGCTTCAGCTATGATGCACCAGGTCCAGATGTTTGCAGAACACTATGAGCAGCATCCTTTGAGAGTCTGTTGGAGAAGAACATAGCTGGAGCTTTCTCGATTTTGCTGTTCCTGCACTTTGTTTTACGGGGAAGCAAGAAGACCACCCACACCATGGGAGACTGTCCTAATATCAGTATGTTGCTTTTGAACTTTAAACCCTCACACATGCTCTCTATTATGTCTTTTTAATGGCCCTTATGTCTCAGAGCTGCATAGGGACCAAGAACAAAAAGGCAGAGACTACTTCTTGAAAAAGTATGCCCATAACCTTAATCTAGCTGATTCTTCTTACCTCCCTCAATAGCCGGAGTTAGTGGGGAGATGACGGTGGATGGGGAAGGAGGGACAGAGAAAATGAAATCTTGTGCAAAAATGCGAATAAATCATTAAGGTTCATAGATGGACAATGGATAAATATGAGTATTTCATTAGGAATTCTGAGAAACAGAATAGGAAACATCTTTGTGAGTGGCTTTTTATCTCCTCAATTAAATATAGATTGGCATGCTGCATTGACTGTTGACCCAGATTTCCATCTATAGGAACTGCCCTCCCCTACCCCCTCCCCCCACTGAGAGTCCTGCCCTCTCCTTCTCTTGACCTGGTCCTTAGCTATCATCTTCCGTAATGATTACTGAATAATTCACTAGACTTTCTTGATTCTTTACCTTCATCAGAGATTTATTATTGTAGTTTTTTTCTGTTGCCACTTCTTTTCTGCCCCAGTAGTATTTTGCTACTACTTACCTAAAATTTTGGGTTATACAATCTCAGATATTTTCTATAAATGTAAATGAATGCATATATTTTCCATCTATAATCTGTGATAAGATTCAAGCTCCACCTCCCCAAAATACAGTATTTTCAAGACCTTGCTAAATGAGTAGCAGAGAATTAAAATATTACTTATAAAAAGAGATTGGAATTTCTTCCCCACAAGCCCTCTTTCTCTCATCAATCAACCCAGGAAGAGATGATCTATATTTTCCTGGCTAATATAAAATTCTTAGACTTTCCCAATAAAGATTTTTTTCAAACAATTTGAGGAGGGAACAGATTTATTTTCAGTACACTTCTGCTGTCTTTCTGTTTTCCCATTTATATGAGTAACTGAGTCTATCTTTTATTTTCCTTCCTCCTCTTCAGTTAAATTTTCTTTGGATGTAATAACCTTTTCTCTCCTCAATACCCCACCAGTCCATACCAAATACTCTCTGCACAGAGCTGTTCAGTTTCAGTGTCTCTCTGGAAGTTAAAATGTCGCATTTGCATTTCACTTAATGTTTAAAATACAAGGAACTGGAAATGAAATAGAACCATAGGAAAAGGCCTTTCAGTGAATGGAAAATGTAATAAATCCAGTGTTCTGACCCCAATTATGGGTGTTCAGCCTCGCAAGGCCCCTTTCATTTGTCCTGCTCATCAGCAAGCGCTGACAAGATGCACACACCGGAGCTCACAGGCAGGTCCCTCTGTTCGTGTTGGAGTTCTGAATGTGGAATGATCACAGTGTTGCGACATTTGCTTTCAGTTTGTCTTCGTATTCCATCAGATGAGGCCTTATAGAAAAACAAAACTTAAAATTTTCAGTGACTATACTGGACTTAACTGTAAGGATAATACGGACTTCAGTAAGTTTTGATTGAGAACCATTACTACCAGTTTTCAAAAGCAGATGTGTTGCTGATGAATGGGGTAGCAGTTTTTTTCTTGATGGAATTAGCAAGATTATTTTGTCATTGAAAATAATAGGCAGTGAGAATAAAGCAGATTGCTCTATGGAAGAGTCTTTACAAATAATGTCTTTGGAGACAGATTCATCTATGCGCAAATATTTTGTCTGTCACTTGGGGAGAGGATAACTTTGGGATGTAGTTTTTTTGGGCCTCAATTTTTTTTTTTTTTTTTTTTTTTTTGGTCTGTAAAATGGGAACAGTAACATCCGCCTCTACCTTTGTTGAAAGAATTAAATGATAGGGTATATGTAAATTTTCCTTGAACATATTTGGGTAATTACTAAACATTAAATCTATTGTTATTACTGTTATTAAAAATATTTACTAATATTCTGCTAATGCCTTTTCTCTCCGTTTACCTTCTGCCTTTATTGTGAGAGATATTTAAATGGATATCCTATTCCTTGGAAATGCCAACTTTGCTAGAACATGTGTACTTTTATGTGAACTCTTAATTTGAACAAAACTTCATAGAGTATAGTTAATTCATTATCCTGGAAGTATTAATTGGAAGCCTATTCTGTGCCTCACATTTTTCTACATAATGAACATTCAGTAATGAGCAAGGTATATGAATTTTCTAGCACTTGTATTTTAGTTGAAGAAGAAAAGGAATAATAAATAATTAACTGAGTGATCAAAAGAGGTAATTTTCTACAGTAGAATGTGTTATAAAATGAAGTAAAACAGAAGCATGCAGCTGCAGGGGTCAGAGAATCATTTGGATTTTCTAATCATGGACAGGAACAGCCCCATGCTAGAGATGATTTTATTTCTGAATTTTAGGTAGGATCTAGTCATGAGAGGAATTGCTTTGGGAGCAAAGATCATTTCAGACAGAAGGAAAAGGCAGAGGAAGCTCCTGAGATGGCTGGACAGAAGGCCAAAGAATCTGAGGCTACTGACTCAGAGAAAGGGGTCTTGAAGAGGAGGAGTAGGCAGAGCAATATTGTTTCAGCCTTGATAGACCACCGAAAGGGATTTGTATTGTGTTATACTTGGAAAAGGTGGAAGGGATGCCAACATGGGATGATTAAGTTGACTCTTGCTGCCATCCACTTGTGACATGATAATGGCTTGGACCAGGAAAATAGATGGGGAATAGTTTTACAATATATTTTGGAGCAAGAACTAAGAAGCTTTATTGCATTGATATGAGAAATGAGTGAAAGAGAAGAAAAATGAATCGATCCTAAATTAATTCTAATCATAGAACTAAGTAAGATGAAAAATTTTTAGAAAAATCTTAAGAACTATAAAATTACATTTGGGTATTAATTCAGAAGGTTGAGACTTGAATACCAACTATTCAACTACTAGATGACCATAGTCAAACAATGTGATGTCCCAACTTTCATCTTCTACAGAATGGGATAAGAAAACTGCATTTATCCAAAGGAGGTTTTCTGAGCAAAATAAAGTTGTAATTTTATGAAAATATTTTTGTTGAGTGTTAAATATATACAATATACTATGCTGAGCACTTTTGGTTTACTTCTTAAAAGAGCAACATAAGGTAAAAAGTATTACCAGTCCTACTTTACAGATGCTAAAACGTAGGCATAGGGAATAAAACTGTACATAGGTCAAATAGTCTTAGATTTATTTACCATGCATCTTTGAATCCAGAGTCTATGATATTACCCATAACCTACAACACTTCTTAAGTCCTATAAAGGTTGCAGAAGTGAATAGATAAAAATCATCTTTAACATTGTTAATAGGAATAATAGTAAAAAAAAAAAAGTATTGCAATAGAAAAAAATTTCAAAAATCAGAAAAGATATATGAGTACAAGTTCAAAGTACAACTTTGGCTGAAAATGGTTACGTGATGGGAAAGTGATCTGGAATGAAATTATGTGATACACTATCTTAATCCTTTCCATAAGAAAGAAAAGATATAGTCTGACATTAGTGACACTATCTGATATTACTTGCTGTCTCTTACAGCACCTAGTAATAAGTCCCTAAATTGGTGTTCTATAAACTCCTGTAGAATACATAAGTAGATTTTTTGGACAACAGGCTTTTCCACAATATAAATTTTTGAATGGCAAAGCTTTTTTTTTTTTTTTTTTTTTTTTTTTGCCATCCCTCACAGTTTGGAAGAGTAGAGATTCATTGAATTTATTATGTATCAAATAAAATAAGCTTTTGCTGCTAGACACTAATGAGAAGGAACACAAATGCAGATGGTTCAAAAGCGCCAATAAGTCAGTGACTCTTTTTGTCCAGATCTTGAGGCAAAGCAATGAACAAATGGTTGGAAACTGGGGTCCAAATCTTATCTGATAAAGGGTTTACTCTCCTGTTTTTGTTGTTGGTTTGTTTTAATTTTCTAATTGGTTAAACTTTTGCTTAAAAACCTAGGATCCCAGAGCACATAGAAGCTTAAAGCCGTCACAATTTATATAATGGATTTTACCTATAGCCATGTTTCGTGTTCTGTCACGTTGCTGAGTTTTGACATGGTATATACCCAAGAGATATCAAGATATTACATTGGAGAGTTGGGAAATAAAGTCCAGCCACTCCCCTTTTTGCCTCCCTTCTCCCTGAATAGGTCACAGTTTCCTAACATATGACCTTGTTGTATATTTTATCTGCATCAGCACACTTCACTATTTGTATTCTCCTTATTTGCTTACTTATTCACCCCAACACCTGTCTCCATACTATACTTTATGTATTCTAGCAGTCCAGGATGTACAGTGTGCTTAACTACAAATTAGCCTTGTCTGGAACAGTCTGACATAACATGTGCTTGTTAAATAAAAGAGAGATGCCCATATCACTGAGCCGTTACTCATTTTCCTGCCAGAGAAGAGCCTAATTCTTAAACACGCACACACACACACACACACGCACACACACACACAAACCAACAACAACAACAAAAAACAGGGTATAAGTTGATACGTTAGAGGACGTATCAGCTCTCTACTGCTCTACCGCAAATTACCCCCAAACCTAGTGCCTTAGGGTTTCAATAATCATGGTAGCATCTTTCACATTTTCTGTAGGTCAGGAATTTGAGAAAGCTCAGGCTGGTGGTTCCAGTTATGGGCTGCAGTGAGATGGACGCTGAAGGTGGAACAGCAAGGGACTGGGAGCAGGTGGGGACTGGCTGATCCCTGACTCTTCATGTTTTCCCAGTTATTCTCCATGTGATGTCTCAGCATAACTAGTTCAGGCTTCTTCATAGTATCATGGCTTCAGGGCAGTCAGACTTATTCCATGGTAGCTCAGTTCTCTAGTTTGAGTTTTCTAAAAAAATCAATCAGAAGCTGTATCACCTTTATGATCTATACTTGAAAGTCATGTAATGATGCTGTGGCCATACTTAGCTAGTAGACTATTTACTAAGGTCAACTGGAATCAGAGAAGGCTTATGTCCCTCAACGTGTAATGGTAGGAGGGTTGAAGAGTTTATGAATATGTTGGAAAGTTACCACCATACATTATATAAAGTATCAATCTCTTTCCTGTACTTTTCTGAAATTCTTATGACTATCTTTTTTTATTTTGCCGTGTAACTCTTTATCCTACTTCAGGAGACAAAAATATGTATGCTGATAGGGCAAACACCATTTGTCAAACAAAAATTATCTGCTTGTATAGTAGATAGGAGGCCAATCTCCTTGAGACTCTTCACGAAGAGGAGATAAAATTTGGAAATGTGCTTGATGACTTATTTCCTTTCTACTTCCTTCCCCCACAAACCCTTAGGCTGCAGCTCTGTTAGGCTGGGTTATTTCAGAGAAAAATGCAAATGAACATAGTTGTATGAGCTGGTAAAAGGGGAATGCCTCTGTCGGGATCCCATGGTGAGTGGGAGAAGACAGATGTGTTAGCAGCTGTTCAGCTAGATAATGAGTCAGCCCCCAGTGCACACGGGTAATTGACAAGGCAGCTAATCCATTCACAGACAATCAAGAATTGACCATATGCCACAGCTGGACTATATGTGGAGGCAGCTCATAAGGAAAGAGGAAGAACAGGAATTTGACTATTTTCTTAAAAAAAAAAAATCCCATAGATGATAATAATGGCCTATTAGCATAAGTAACATTTGTGTTTTCCAAAGCATTATCACAAGCTCCTCCTAATTGCTTTCTTGTGAAACAGGCAAGGGAGTTTTCTCTTTCCTTTTTTTTTTTTTTCCAAAATAGAAATGCTTAAAAAAAAAAAGGAAGGAAGACAAGACTAACGTTTACTACTATGCACTAAGTGTTTAGACACAGTATGTGCCCAAAACTATAGAAATAATGGCATTTCACTTAGCAATCCAATTCTTATGCAGTGTGATATTAATTACCTACTACAAATCTGATAAAACCTACCTTTCGGTTGCAAGTATGTATTTTATTATTCATTGCATCTGGAAATCACAAACATAATATGTTAAACTCACAGAATCACTGTCTTCACTCTTCCTCAGGAATGAGCTTCATTTTGTGATTATCTCATGGTGTGTTTGCACATTAAACTTACAATTTCCTCAATGTCATTGAGCAAGCATGTGAAAATTTAGATTCCCAGAATCCTTAGAGATTCTGATTTCATTAATTTTGGGAAGGACCAGAGATATTCAAATTTAAATACTCTGAAACCATGAGAAACATTTTTCTATTGCAGTGGTTCTCAACCTGGGATAATTCCTCCTCCCCCCCCCCCCAATCTCTGGATATATTTCTGTTTGTCACAACTTAGAGTTAGACCCAACTTGTATCTAGTGGGTACAGGCCAGTGGTGCTGGTAAACATCTCACCATTTATAGGAGAGCCTTCCAGTGTGGCTCATATCTTACCTAGAGTGTGAATAGTGTTTGAGGTTGAGTGTTTTAGAGGAACTACAAAAATTAGAAATAGTGGTTTAATTATTACTCCATGAAATATAGACATAATACCACATATCATATATATTATGTTTTAAAAATATATAAAGAAAAAACATTTATGTGCAAATAACATCTCTTTTCATATTAAATAATGTAAACTTTCTTTTTTCCTGAAAAATATATTAAAAATTTTAGCTGAATCTCAAAGTGCGCTATTTTAGTAAATTTCAGCTAAAGGATGGGAAACTAAAGATGTTCCTTATATCAGAAATGATTTTGAATTTCCTGAGTAAGATTGCATAACCAATCTCAAAGTCACTCCCTCAATCCATAGATACATGTTGAGTGTTATACAGGTAACTTTAGAAGTTGTGAAGCATGTCTTTAAAATATTTTTAAAAATCATATATTTGGAAAAGTTTAGTCTCAAGTGTATGCAAATGTATGTGACTGATCATTGCCTTTTAAACTGTACTACTTGAACCTGTTGCCTACTAAAATATTCTGAATATTCTGAAATTTTCCCATTTATTTTAATTTGTTGTAGAAAGGTAGAGAGTGAAAAAAAAAGAATGGGAGATTTTCAAGAATGTGACGTCCTATGAGTCCAATTAAACTTTTCTTATTTAGAAGAGGAAGATTAAAAAGAGTTAATTTGTTTTTCAACTGTTACCTATACTTCCTGTCCCCACTCAAATCTCATCTTGAATTGTAGCTCCCATAGTACCCATGTATTGTGAAAGGGACCATGTGGGGGGTAACTAAATCATGGGGGCAGGTTCTTCTGGTGCTGTTCTTGTGATTGTGAATAAGTCTCACAAGATCTGATGGTTTTATAAAGAGCAGTCCCTCTTCACATGTTCTTTTGGCTGCCACCATGTAAGACCTGCCTTTGTTCCTACTTCATCTTCTGCCAAGACTGTGATGCCTCCCCAGCTCTATGGAACTGTGAGTCTATTAAACCTCTTTTTCTTTATAAATTACCAAGTCCCGGGTATTTTTTCATTGCAGTGTGAGAATGGACTGATATACTTGCCATCTAGTGTTTTCTCTGTTGTCCAGGACACCCACATTCCATACATCAGCTAGATACCCCCATCAGGTAACTCAAGAAACAGTGGCATTTTCTCCTCTCTTATCCTCTTGTCCAGGTACCAGATTGGTAAACACAGACTTTATTCTGTGTTATACTAATGTTATAATAACTTTCGAGTCCTGTGAGGTTTGTACAAATGGACAACTCTTGGATCACTTCTGAAGTTTATTTCAATAATCATCTAATCATTCAACAGTTATTTATTGAGTGGGCAGTAAGCATAGGCTTTCTTCTAGATACAATCAATGAGTAAACAGGATGGAAGTTCTGATCTTCCTTGGGCTTAGTGAGCAGGGAACGCAGCAAGCAAACAAAAGTGTATATATTTTATGAAGAAAAATGTGGCAGAACAACAAGATACAGTCATGCAGAGGGGTGGCTTTTTCATATAGGTTAGTCAGAGGTCCCAACTGAAAATTGTTATTTTTATTTTTCTGTAGAAACCTATTTTGTCATAATTCTTGATTATTCCACTCTTTTGTGCTTCCAGTATGACTCTATTTTCTTATCTCAAAAGCTCCTTAATGTGTCTAATTAGACAAATACAGTAGAAATTCCAGAGAAGACATTTAGAACTGCCATAAGAAATTCAAGAGAAGGGCTGGGTATGGTGGCTCATGCCCGTAATCTCAGCACTTTGTGAGACCAGGCAAGCAGATCACCTGAGGTCAGGAGTTCAACACCACCCTGGCCAACATGGTAAAACCCTGTCTCTACTAAAAATACGAAAATTATCTTGGCATGGTGGTGGGCACCTGTAGTACCAGGTACTTGGAAGGCTGAGGCAGGAGAACTGGTTGAACCCAGGAGGCTGAGGTTGCAGCAAGCCAAGATTACGCCACAGCACTACAGCCTGGGCAACAGAGTGAGACTGTTTCTATACATATGTAGTGTGTGTGTGCATATATATACACATATACTACATATATACACACATATGTATTCAATAAATATATACATGTTTTTGTATATAAAATATATAGTTATATATAACTATACTATACTACATATTATATAGTATATATGTAAATATATTTATGTGTAACATATAGTTATATATAAATATATAGTTAAATATACATATATACAGTTTTTTATATATAATATATATACACGTGTGTGTGTGTGTGTGTGTGTGTATGTAGTTTTCCTTCTACTTCCATGTACCTCTAGTTTGAGTTCTGTGGTTATAAATACAATATACTATATATGTGTATATATATAACTATATAGTTTATAGTTTCTATATATATTCAAGAGACATATATTCAACATATATATTCAAGAGAAACATATTTATATATATATATATTTTCAAGATAAGGTGGACAATTCAGGGCAGTGGAGATCCTAATGCTGCCTTCTAATAAGAATGAATTTGCATCTATAAACTCATCTTGAAGAGGCCAGGCTCTGGTTATTCTCTCTGCACAAGCAAATAAGTTGAATATTCTTTTGTTAGTATTCAAATCCTCATTATGTAGTGAAATAAAAATTTAGAGTTTTAAAAAATAAGCTAACTTGAAATCTTGACTCCATCACTGTGTCAATTTTGGCAAGTCTACTGAATTCTATATCATTTATTTCCAAAAGGAAGATAAAGCCTCAGTGCCAGCCCCAAGCATCATCATTCCACACAGTTGAGTTACATTTTATAAAACTTGCTGTTATCTTTCTCTTATGTTACGTACGCATGATAGCTCTTCTGCTCTTCTGCTTGTAGTTCTCAGTCTTATTTGCTATAAATATTATAAATTATTCTTAAAATTTTACTGTAGTGTGGATCCCTCGTGTCAGCTGTTGACCTATGTATGAGAAGATGCATGTGGGTTTGTAAATGCAAAACTCTCCACTTGGCATCTGCTCTTGAATCCCCTACAGTGATGCCAAGTTTAATGTGTTCAAAGCAGAACACTTCATTTTTTACCACAATTTGATTTCCTTATTGTTGTCATTTTTATGAAAATGTTCACAGATGCTCCAGATGATTCTGTGTACTTTAAATCATCAGTTTGTCTTTAAATCACTCAAACCTAAGCTACTGTCATGGGGAGTAATGCAGGAAACATCCATCCAGTAGACTCATTGCTATTTTTGCTCCTTTTAATCCAGTATTGTACATGGAGAATAGAATGATCATAAAATAAAATCCAGTGTCAATTGATGTGTTGCTGTTGGTCTCAGGACCAAATACAGAATCTTTCACATGACGTCAGTAGCTTGTCTTATTTGGTCTGCACAATCTACATTCTCATTTCCTGCAACTCTTCTTGGTGTTCATCATTCTTCAAATGGGGTACATCTCAGGCGCTTCACACGTTATTTTCTCTGTCTGAAAAGCATTTCTCCTTTCTGCTCATTGTGACTCAGCTAATTCTTCTTCAGATGAAATGCTTCTTTCTCAGGGAGGTTTTCCCTTCTACCCCCATGCACCTCTAGTTTGAGTTGAGTTCTGTGGTTATAAAACTGTTTCTTTCACATAGCTTACCACAGCTATTGTTGATATGTGATATTCAAATTAACATCAATTTATCCCATGAGAACATGCAGTTGCTAAAGGGAGACACTATCTGTTTTGTTCACTGCTCCATTGCACACCAAGCACACTGGCTCTCCAATTATGTAGCTCAATAAATGCTTTTGATTGTAGAAACACATAAGTCCTTGCTAAATCTAGCCATCCTGCTTATTTAGAGTAGCCATGATATCTCTTATACTGAAAGAACTGTTCATTAAAATTGTATGTGTTAATGCAGTTTTGCTATATTGCAGTGATTTCAAATCATCCTAAATCTTCTTGTAAATAAGTGATCATATAATTGCTTATTTATTTCATCATGCATGTTTTGAGACCCACTAAGTCTACATCATTTTGTGAGACCCAGAAGATTCAAACCTAGAAGAAATTGGCTTTTGCCCCGGCTTGAAATATGTTACGTCTGTAGAGTTAACATGTATCAATCAAATATTTCCTCTGACATAGTCATCATAAAAAGAAAGAAGAGGTATTTGCAAAAAAGATATTTCTAGGAGAACAAAAGACAGTTTTTCAGTGCAGTATTTTTAACAATCCAAGGGCAAATCTGAGGGTTGTGGAAAATTTCTGTAGCCAAGAGAGCAAAGAAAAGGTCACTAAGTTATTTTAATTAAAGCAATTCATTTGAGGACATAGGAACAAATTCTTTAGAAAATAAAGCCCCCGGATTTCAACGCTGCTGTCCGTGGTAGACTCCACCTCTAAGTGAGTAGGGGCAATTCATAGTCTAAGCTAAGAGCAAATAACTTTAATTAAGCCTGGCTCAGGGGACCAAGCTTGGGAGACCTTTTTAATAAAAGAGATCACATGAATAAGGAAAATTTTATTCACAGCCTCACCAGGCTATTTTCCCCTTCCTTTTGAACTGCTTTCGACAGTTTCTTCAACATATTTGAGGACAAAAATAGATGAAAGAAAAGCAATTCTGACCTACGGCATTAAATTTATGAAATAAAAATTGGTGATGAACTATGGACACTTCAGTGACAATATTCACAATTCAGAATAAGATGATGTAAAAGTTTTTCAGTCTATAATACTGCCCTATGCCAGAATCATTGTTCGTCCTCTTTTTCATTGTCACAAATCAAGTTAACAAATAGTTATGGAGTATTTACTGTGTTCCAGGCACTTTTCTAGATTCTGAAGTTGAAACAGTAGAGAACAGACTTTCAAAATTATGCAATATGTCATATTGTATAGAAAGACTGCAATTTTTTAAAAAAAGAACGTTTATGTCAGAACATGTATACGGTACTAACTAAAATGAAAAGTGAATAAAATTATTAAAATTGCAGATAAATTTAAACATGCTGGGGTGGTTCTATGTTTGAGAGAAAACCTCCAATAAATCACTTCTAGAAACCTGCAACTCTGGACTTGTGGTTGTCAGAAATTCCTAAACTCTAAGCGTTCTTTTCTTATATTGAGGTAATGTGCTCTTGAGGTGATCTCTTAATCTTTCTCTCTCCTCACGTTTCTACCCAACACGTATTTGTAAGATATTCATCTGGAGCCAGAGACACAATCCCGTGTGTCTGGACTATGCATCTGGACCATGGTGAGACAAATGTTGTCCAGTGTTCAGTGTTTGTTTTGAGATGAGGTCTCGCTGTGTCACCCAGGCTGGAATTCGATGGTATGATCTCAGTTCACTGCAACCTCCACCTCCTGGCTTCAAGCAATTCCCCCACCTTGGACTCCTAAGTAGCTGGGATTACAGGTGTGCACCACCACATCCAGCCAATTTTTGTATTTTTAGTGGAGACCGGGTTTCACCATGTTGGCCAGGCTGGTCTTGGACTTCTGGCCTCAAGTGATATGACTGCCTTGGCCTCCCAAAGTTCTGGGATTACAGGCATGAGCTCTGTGCCTGACAGTCAATGTTTGTTTCTAGGAAAAGCTATTCTCAATAACTAAGCTGACTAGCAACAGAATCAACAATGTCATACTTAATGTATCTGGCCATTCAATGTAACTATTAAGATACACTGTGAGCTACGTAATTAAGATATACAGAGACACACCTATGTGCAATATTGTATTTCCATTACACAAGATGTCTCAGCATATAGTTGAAAGACATGCTGGTTCACTAGAGTTCCCTGAAAACTGATAAATACACACAAGCACACACACACCCCACCCTCTTCTTATCATTAAAAGTACATTATTATGTACAATGGAAAAACATTGGACTTGAAGATAGAGAATCTAGGATCAAATCCTGATTTGCTCATGATGTATTAGTGAAATTACAAGCTTGTTAATCTCCTCTGTCAAATGGGAATATTGACACCTATCTCAGGTATAGGTGAAATAATTAAATTGCTTTGAAACTTCTCCCCAAATTTAAGCAACTAAGTAAATGTTAGTGAAATTACAGTGCAGCTATTGAGTCTAATTTTTAAAATACCGTGGCCAGTAATGAGAAAACTGTTAGGAATCACATCCCTAACTTCATGACTAGAACACAAAAAGGTGTCAGAGGCATCGAGTTAGAGCTGAATATTTTCCCATGATTATTCATGAATCAGTATGAAAGAAGGAGAAATGCCTGAGGACTTCAAATTTTGTTTTTTTATTTGTTTATTGTTATTTATTTTTAAAAAGTAAATCCCATGTTGCTAGAAGGAAATATCTGGTTAAATTGTATGCTGTAGTACATCTTTTTAATTGAAAAAGCACAATTGACTTGGTTTCTTGTTAATGGTTTCCTTGTCAACAATTGATAAAGCATAAATTATATTTTTCATGTGTCAACATTAAATCCATAAAATCTTGTTAACAGCTGGCATAGTTGTCTCTTAAAATGTTAGCCTGCCGGATAAATATGTATTTAAGAAAACAGAATGCGTGGCCTTCCAAAAGTCATGCTTCTAAATGTTACAGTAGTTCTAACATACTTTCAATTAAATAAAAATTAAAGCTCAGAAAATGTCACAAAAGGGTAACCTAATATTTGATCATTAATGTGCTTATGCAAAGGGATATTTACAATTGTGCATCCAGCAGTGATCAACTCAGTTTCCCAGTTCCATGAAACTGAAATTTAAGGTAGCTTGTGTCCTGTATACAATCTCTACTGATTTTGATTCCAATGCAGTGCTTAGAAGAATTTGTAATGAGATTTCTTTTTCTTTTTTTTTTTTAAGTTCAGCAACCAAAATGTCTTACGACTAGCATTAACTTATGTTCTTAGTCAAGATTATATGAGATGATCTTGTCCATGATCATCTTGTTCATATTGTAAAAGACATTCAATGGTGAATGTGTTAATCTCTTGCAAATGGATATACCAGAAACATCTGTGTGAAATATAGAGATAATGGATCACTGTTAGACCCTGAATGTTTATGGCTGCCTCTTTGACTTAGTGTGACAGATCAGTCCCCTCCCCTTTCTCTGGTGATTTAAATGCACTTGGTGTTCATTCATGTGAAGAATGTTGAAAAAGGGATTACTGTCCTCATTCTATGTTATAAACCAACATGTCTTTGTAGATAGTTGTTCAACTATCCATCAGCACTCATTGCTTACAGTTTAATATTCCTATTTTCTATTGCCTTTTATCATAACTCTTCCAATATTTTAATCATTATAAGAAACTTTTCACATTTGCTATTCTTAATACATCTATTTCCATGAAGAACAATGTCAACTCTAGGTCTAAAGCCTTTCTTTCTGGAGTCTATCAGAAAGTAAGAAACCTAAGTCCGGGCGCAGTGGCTCATTGCCTATAATCCCAGCCCTTTGGGAGACTGAGGCGGGAGAATCAATTGAGAGGCTAGTAGTTTGATACCAGCCTGGCCAACATGGTGAAACCCCTTCTCTACTTAAAAAAAAATCTGGTGTGGTGGCAGGCACCTGTAATCCCAGATACTCTGGAGTAAGGCAGGAGAATCACTTGAACCCAGAAAGTGGAGGTTGCAGTGAGCCAAGATTGCAACACTGCACTCTAGCCTGGGCAACAGAGCACGAATCTATCTCAAAAGCTAAATAAATAAAAAATAAAAAATAAGTTTTCTTATGAGGAAAGATTTTGCTTTTAAAATAAAATAGCAAGATGTGCAGTGACGTCATAGATCCTTCCAAATCTGTGTTCTCAGCAAAGGCAACCATTCCCTCTGGCAAGTTTCTCCCTGGTTTTGTGTTAATTTGGTGCAATCTCTGATGTATTCTCCCACTACAAAGTCATATTTTAAAGATGAGTATCCAAATGAGAAAGAAAGTATCCAATTAGCAGAATATTCATCGATAGTACCCATTTGAGCAAACATGCATTTTCAAATCACAGATATTACAAGTTTTATGCAATCTCAAAGAACTTCACCCTACAAATTGTGTTGTTTTATATTTGGAGGAATTCCAAGGCTCAGAGTAGAAATAGGAACCTTTGCCTTCCCTGTATTTGTGTATTTACTATATCAAACCATGAGGCTGTCTGTGTTTTTAATAAAAAAAAAAAATTTCAGAGGTTAAATTAGCAGGAACTACCATTCCTCCAATAGAAAGGTATGTTTCATCAAAAGTTGATTACATCACACTCTCTCCCTCAGATCATAATTGAGATCCTGATTTTATATTTCTTGTGTTCCTTAAACATAACATTTATTTATCAGGTTATTTCTTGGAAAAGCAGGTTGATAGTTTAAAAATGGTACAGGGTACCCATTTGTTGAATTAAGATGTAGAGTTATTTCTAATTTAGTGAGGGTAATGCTTTGAATTTTTATTTTCTGATTCAGAATCAGATTTTCTTAGATCATATTTTTTAATACTTAGTGTCACAGATGAATTTTTTACCTCTTAACTTTAGGTACTTTTGTAAAAGATGAAGAACTTGTGGGAGTCCCAATTAGAGTCAATTATAGTTTGATTGACTTACTTTGGCATTTAAACACCTAGAAGAGGTTATTTCTTTATAAAGAAAAAAAAATTCTGTCTCTATCAGACTTAGGATTTTTTTTTTTCATTCTTTTTATGGAATTTAGCCATGGCATTTGACAGGACAGAATAATTAAAATACATACCACTGAAATATGGCATATGGAAGTCTGACTGGAAGTTAAGATAAACAGATAAGAGAAAAGGGAGGAAGTGAGTGAGAGAATTTAAAATATAAAATATGACAATTTAATAAAGATATCTATGCCTAATATGTAGCCAGAATATTTACCTTCTCAATATAGTTCTTAAAGTTTTCACATTGCTGCTATGGGACCATCAGATGTTCTTACCTGACCTGAAAATGCTATTCTGTGATTTTTTTTCTTTAGATCAACTCTCAGTTCTTATCCATATTTTGTTTTTTGTCATTTTATAATGTATATAAGCTAATGACAGAATTTCCTTTTTTAAGGCTACATAGCATTCCATTGTGTTTATATACACACCACATTTTCTTTTTCTGTTGATGGACACTTTAGGTTGCTTCCATATCTTGACTATTGTGAATAGTGCTGAATTACAAGTACAGCATGCCAGGTACAGAAGGACGAATACTGTATTATTTTATTAGTTGTAGAATCTGAAAAAGTTGATCTTGTAGAAGCAGAAATTAAAATGACAGTTACCAGAGGCTGGCATGTGGGGGATGCAGAAAAGGAACGTGTTGGTCAAAGGGTACAAGGTTTCATTTAAACGGTAGGAATAAGTTTTAAACATCTATTGCACATCATGGCAACCACAATTAATATTTTAAACACCTTTACCACAAAAAGCAATGATTAGCAGATAAGGTAATGGACATGTTAATTAGCTTGATTTACCCCTTCTAAAATGTATACATATATTGAAACTTTATACATCATAAATTATACAATTATGTGTCAGTTACAAATTTTAAACGCAAAAAATGCCCACATACTGAATTAGGGAACATGAATTAAGACATGGGAAATTCTGTGGAGGACACTGAAAAAAAAAAATGAAGAAAATAGAAAGCAGCAACTATTTAAAGAATGAGAAGGAAGAAATTTTGATGCTGAGATGCTTTAAATGGACTGAGCCTTGTCCTCTAATGTTTAAAAGGCCTCCATGTTAATAAGGATATGAACCTGGTCACATTCCTCTTAGTAAACCACTGCTCCCACCATTTCCATTACTACCACCAGCATTACAACATCACGAGAATCATTAAGGCTGCTGAATGCTGAGGCAAGAACTAAGGTCAAACCACTTTTATTGAGTCATATGGTTCTTACAACATTTGACTGAGATAATACAGGATCTCAAATCTATTATGTGGCAGTCATCTAGAATCTTTAGTGCCAAGGTTTATGTCTTAATCAGAACAGATTCTTTTTTATGCAGAATGTTTTGTCCTTGTTATTTATCACTGTTTAACATCACATAGTTTTTGAATTTATTAATAGATTGTAACATATATAATCAACAATTTAGTATGTTTCAATCAAGCACAAAGAACATTTTAAAATAATTGCTGTTGAATTAAATGTAGTATTAAACCACCTCAGGTAATAGTTCTCAATCACTAAAAATCTTCTCATGAAAATATTAGCAAAGATTTTATTACTTTTTTAGCTTTTAAGTTCAGGGGTACACATGCAGGTTTGTTACATAGGTAAACTTATAAGCATTTGTTGTGCAGACTATTTTGTCACTCTGGGAATAATCCTAGTATCCAAAGTTATTTTGCCTGATCCTCTCCCTCCTCCCAGTATCTGTTGTTCCCCTCTATCAATCCATGAGTTCTTTTCATTTAGTTCCCACTTATAGGTAAGAACATTCTGTACTTGGTTTTCTGTTCCTGTATTAGTTTAGAAAGGATTTTCTATTGGACTGAAAAACAAGAATGTAGCATTGGTATCTGAGTGCCAAGAAAATGGTGGGAGCAGATGATTATTTAAAAGAGATTTCTATGCCTTTTTTCTATTACTCGCTTATTTTTTTTCCAAAGTGTTGAACAAATATACATACACACACACACACACACACACACACACATACATGCATATGTACACACACATATGTATATGTACACACATTGTTTTCCATTCCCCATCAATGATTTGGTCTCATTAAAATTACTATATATATTTTTAGCAAATTGTCTGAGATTCATCTGATGCACCATACAAATGTTTAAAAGAGGGAGTATGACCACCTTTGGGTTAATTATTTTAAATCATTTCATAAGTTTTTGTAGCATAATAAATGTGGACTTTATATGCTTCTCAGGAAAAAGTTAAATTTTACATGCATGCATAACTGACGTACAAAGTAATTAACACTTTCCAATGCTTTCTGATAAGTGCAGCCATAACTAGCAATTAAGCCCTCAAAATCCACAATGAAGATACAGAAAATTATAGTCTTTAAAATCTACATTAAAACTTGGTAATCTGTTTTAGTTGTCTGTAGAATATGCATGTGTGTATTAGTTAGTGGGAAGAAAGTTCAATTTAGTTTAAAGTTTTAATGAGAGAACATACAATCAGGCACTACCAAATCATTGAAGTGTACAGTTTTGATCTGAATGATCTTTAACAACAAAAATGTGTTGGTGTTCTTAAATATGGAACTAACGAAGCACTTAAAATAATTCAACATATAGAAATGACACCCTCTAGCACCCACCCCACTTCTATTTTTCAAGGTATAATCAAGAACAAATTCTGTATGCAAATATATAAATTACATCCAATTTAATGAAGACAAATGTTTAGTCTTACTAAAAAAATTGATGCAAAGCGTTCTTTTTATTGTGAATTTACTACAATTCGCAGTAACATCTATCCAAAATACTACTTATGATCTAGTGGAGAAATGATAATAAAATAACCCTTGGTTCTGAATTAGATTGCAGTGAGACATGACCCTATAACAGACATTTCTGATTTGCCCAAGTATGGATTTTATGATTAACCTAGTGATCGAGAAGCTAAAGGTCTATAAATGTGATTTCTTTCCATCTATCTTATTGCCAATTATAGTATTTATTTTAATAAAATCAACAATAATAAAACATAGTATGTTAAAATTATAGTATAATAAAATTATATCAGAATTGTTAGTATGATAAAATCACATGTTGAAATAGATGTTTCAAGAAAATGAATTCTTTGGGTATAATTTTTAGCATTGATATTATACTAAATATGTTATATAAATATTTTATTTCTTTGTAAAGTTATTTCAGTTATTTCTGACTTCATCACATTGACTAGAAGATCTTGGACAGTGAATACCTATCTCTGTGCCTCAGTTTTTTCACCCATATGCTGTAGACATCAATGACACCTTGGGTTGCAATGAGAATATTTTAACAAAAGTACATTGCTTACACTATTCATGGCACTTAATAAATTCTGAATAAATTTCAGATAATATTTGCTATTATTTATGGTACTCGTATATCCAAACATGTTATTTCACTAAATCATAAACATGGAAAATCAGGCAATCACAATATTGTTGTGAGTACATTATAATTAATCTCCTGTAAATACTGATGCCCAGCTTCGGTCTGCATTTCATAAGTCAGCATTAGAAGAAACTTACCCCGGCTACATGCAGTGGCTCACTCCTGTAATCAATCCCAGCATTTTGAGATTTGGGAAACTGAGATGAGTGGATTACTTGAGCTCAGGAGTTTGAAACCAGCCTGGGAAACATAGCAAGACCCTTTCTCTATTTAAAAAAAAAACAAACAAACCAGAAGCTCACCCTAATATGTATATTTTGAATGAGTTCTGAAATTTAGGATGTAATTACTAGGGTGACAGTACATTTAAATTATGAAAAGTTATATATATTCAATATTTTTTGTGGGTGTGTTCATTGTTATATGTATATGTTTACATATTCATATGTAAATACGAGTTTACACACATGAGCACACACATACAGACATGACATTTTCAGAACTTGTATCTGTCTGACTGGACAGTTTCTCCTGCTCCCCTCCCTGATTAAAGAGGGGAAAAAAGTTAATGTGAGGGTAAAAAGGGGTATAAATACATTTTCTCAAAGGCGGTTTCTAGCAATCCATTTATATGGAATATTGAAAAGGTCAATGTAATACAGGATGATCTCTAATTCTTTGAAAAAAACTAGGCATTAAAATTCTAATGCCCCATTCAAGGTTGTAATGAGAACATAACACAAATTGAACCTATTATTTTGACAGCGATAGTAATGAGAATGGGAAATGAAATAAATGTAATGATATGCAAGTGACTTTTTTTAAATTTCAAAATTTCTGAACTTCTTGCTGTCTATTTTGCAACATAGAACTGTAACATACATATAAATAATAAATTCTTTAAAATAAAACTAGGCTATGAAAGATTGTACCAATAGAATAATTTTACCACTTAAAAAAATAGATTCTGACTTAATTGTGTCATATTAGACTCAGAAAAGACCCCTCACTTTTTGTTTTTTTAAATAGGGATTCTCAATCCTTAGAGGGCAAATGTTCTGAAACTTTTCAAATTGAAAGCAACAAAGGTTTATCTGGAATCATTGAAATAAGAGCTATGAAAGTACTTAACATGTTAAGTTAACCTTTTGATAAACTGACAGGAAAATTTTAAGGCTGTGGTAACAGAGCAGAGACTAGAATTCAGTTCTCTGCATCTTCTCTGGTGTGTGTGAGGGGAATGAAACCAATTCCCTGTGAATGATGAAGGACAACTTATTTAATATGTCTCAAGAATTTCATAAATATCAGATTCCCACTGGCCTGGGCATTGAAGAGTTCATCTAATAGGTTTCAAGGAAACTTTGATCACCAGATGAAAACTTTGGCCCAGACAAGCATTGTTGAATGCAAGAAAGAATGAAGGAAAAATGAACATTGAGAAATAACAGGAAGAAGAGCTGGGGAAACCTAGAAGGAAACAGTAAGACAAAAAGATCTTAAATCCCAGATAGATTTGGAGGTTTTGGGAATTAGTACTGGATGACTACTACTAGTACATGATTGGGCACGTAAGTTGGAGAATCATATATTAAAAACATGGTGCCAGTCTTACTTGTATTTAGTATAGGATAGAGAGTGACAATTTGTGACCGGATCAAATCAGAATAACTCAGACAATTAAAAACAAGTACAAAGAAGGAAGCAATACAAAGAAAAAAAAAACTAATTTCAGCATACTGGGCAGTAGACAAAAAACAAGTATATCCTAAATTATTAATAAGCATATTGTCAATATAATTATTGAATATAACATTAAGAATAATGAATGCTTCAGATGATGCAACAGTGGTAAACAAAACACATTTATAAATCCTTATTTTTATACCTGCTGTAATATCTGATGTTCCATATACTTCTTCAATTTAGAGTAATCCCATTAAATGATCAAAACTAACAAGTTTTATTCTAGTTCTCTGAAGGTACCACACAATCCTAGGAAATGAGAGGTATTAAATAATCTCTTCGAGCAAGCTGCATCTGAATCATATCCTGTGACTCCTCCAATCAGGCTGTCTCTAGAGTTCACCATGGCACTCTAAGACGACATCTAGTGTACGCTGGCATACCTCTCTCTATCAGCCCACATGTTCACCCTGCCACAGTTCTATATTTTCTCTATAAATTTGATGAGTTTCCTTGATTCTGTTTATGAATAAGCTTTGTGACTCCCTGAAGATAGAACTCTTTGCTGAAACCTGACAATTGAGCCAAGGTTCTGACACCATGAAGAGTTCACCTGGCTTCTCTTTTCCAGGGATGACCATTACACATAGCCCTAGGCAATTCAGGGATCCTTGGCCTAAAAATCACATGGCCAATGCAGGATTATAATACAGCCTTTCATTAGCACTACCTGGTATCCCTTTTGGGGCTCCATTCAACATGTGAGATTCCTTCAGGCATCCACAGTGTCATGAATTCCAAGCATCATGCTCTATTAGATGTTGCTTATGACTATATTGGGCCTCAGCTTCCTTCATTTTCAACATTTTCTCCTTCATTTATGATCTGCATTGTGCTATTATTTATGCTTGAAAAACCTCTGTTCTCCTTTCCCTGTCTAACTTCTACTTATATTTCTGGTTTTCACTTGGATATTGCTTCCGCTATAAAGCCAGGACTTGGTTAGAAGCAACATGAATGCGCCCCCATTGCACCATGTCCTAATCATTTTATTTCCCCATCCATCTTTGTACCTTTTGGTGCAAACATTTACTTCTTTGTACCCGTAATCTGAGAGCCAGGACTGTTGTTTATATCTTGCTCAACTTTCTATCTTGAACTCCTATGAGTGGTATAAAATAAGTTTGTGTGTATATCATATATATACACACACACACATACATATATATATAATATATATTGCTGATATAGATATATGTCATATCTATATGAAGTATATATTTATATTATACATGTTTCAATATGCATTTGTCAATTAAAGCTCTTGATCAGCATGAAGAGCTCAGTGTACTGGTATAATATAAGCCAACATAAAAATATAATTGTTAGTTTTGCCTCCTTAAATGTTGCAATTTTTTTTTTTTTTTTTTTTTTTTGAGATGGCGTTTTGCTGTTGTTGCCCAGGCTGGAGTACAGTGGCACAATCTTGGCTTACTGCAACCTCCGCCTCCCAGATTCAAGAGATTCTTCTGCCACAGCCTCTGGTGTTCCAGGGACTACAGTTGTGTACCACCATGCCCAGCTGATTTTGTATTTTTAGTAGAGACTGAGTTTCAACATATTGGCCAGGCTGGTCTCAAACTCCTGATCTCATAATCCACCCACTTTGGCCTTCCAAAGAGTTGGGATTACAGGCGTGAGCCACCATGCCTGCCTTGTTGCAAATAAGTTTTAAGAGTTAAATCCTTAAAAACTATAGAGTAGTCCTTAGGCCCATTACTGCCTTTGTTCTTAGAGGTGCAGGGATTGGAAACCACTGTACCAGTCAAGTCTGAATTCCTTTGTGGATATAAAGAACTTGTGATGTTATCTTTATATAAGTGAGTGCATTAAATGTTTTTAAGAGAAAACTATTTTGTGGGAAATAAATGTGTTATGTTTGCTATGTTTTTTTAATTGTTATAGTACATTTCTTTTAAAAGACAGTAAATATTTGCTGAGTTTACCTTTTAATGGCAGTCTGGCTTGAATGCATCTAGTATTGGTCATACAGAAAAGAAACTAGAATGACAGCATTTCTACAGAAACTGAGAAACTTCGTGATTTTTTCTAATTTCAGCTGTAAATTTTCAGTTGTGTTTTCAATCGATATTAATTTTAGCTTATCTACTGTTTTTAAATATACACTACATTACTAAAAGAACAATGAGTTAATTTGAAACCTTAGCATTCATTAAGGTTTTTTTTTTTTTTTTTTTTAATGTGTGGTCAGTAGGGATCACACAATTCGTTTTTGATGTCCATTTCTTCCCACGTATAAAATTAATGCATTAATTAGTCATTATAAGGAAGCTTTCCTAAGTCCTTTCCTAAATGAAGTACTACACATTAAGGTCTCTTCCTCTGTCATCAGCTGTTACAACAATGTCTTCCTGTTCACATTGACCTTGCGTTTTCTTCTAAAGCAGGATAGCAATCAGAGTAATAATAACTTCCTTTAGAATAGGATTTTAGAGGAGGTTACTCACAATATTGGCCTGTAAAATTTTTTTAAATTACTATTTTCTTATAATCAAAATAAGATGTTCATTCCAGTGCTATTTAGGAAAGTAAAAAGTAAAACACAACCAGGAAAAAAAAGAAAAGAAAACCTGAAATTACTATCTAAAGCAAAATATTAAGACATGTACACCTGATGAAATACCAAGAAGCATGTAAATAATGGTGTACAAATTTTGTAATATACAAAGAATGGTACTAATCCTACATGCAGGTTTTTGGAAAAATTCTAATACATGTATTTTGGTAAAACAAGTTAGATACTCATTTTAAAAAAACTGGAAACTACAGAAAAGTATAAAGGCAAAAAATAAGCAGAAAATCAAATTCATATTTATTCCACTATGCCAATATTTTAGAAAAACATTTGAAAGCTCAATACATTTAACTATAAACATAAAGAGTAACATATCAAGTTTGTATTGTGTGTTCTTTATCCTGGGCAATTTATATTATGTATTAATATCTTACTCTTATGTATTAGATAGTTACATTTATAGATAAGGATACTGAGTTTATGAAATCTCATAATTTAAGGACACTTGAACGGTGATTCTTACTGGATGGAATAATCCAACTAAATGAGCATTTTGTTTGTTTCATTTCTTGATTCATGTGGTTCTGCATTAAATGACTATATACGAAAGAAGCTAGAGGAATATATTATTCAGCTATCTGACTTTAATCTTAAACAATTTACACATTGCTACTGCTAATACCCAATCATATCACATATATACCACTTCCGTGGAGTGTTGCTGTGCACACCCCACCTATGGCTTTGTGGGCCGGGTGACGCTCAGTTCATGATGGGCATCTCAGGTTGCATGGCAACTTGATGGTTTATGGTCAAGCATTCAGTCTTTATCAAAGCCAAGTAGTAGGCTAATAGTTATTTGTTGAAAAGTGAGTGGCTGTTAATGAATGATGGCAGGGCCTTGCTCCAAAACTAAAGGCTTGCACTGTGATTCATCTATAGGGGCCTGCCAAAGGCTCCAAACAACATCCCTATCTGCTTCTGATACTTCAAGCACAATTGGCTCTGCTGGACCATATGGCCCAAGGGGCAGAGCAACCTGCACAGCAGCGTGGAGCTATTGTAGGTTTGTGGGGTCTTTCCACGGTCTCATCTCACTCAAACCATTCAATAATTTTAAAAAACAACAGAGGAAAATTCATTTGATACGTGAAAATCCCAAGACTGAGGGTCATTCTAAAACAGGATAGAAAATAAAATTTCTATCATCAAAGTACTATATTAATTTAGACATATCTCCCTCAGACAGTTTTTTTTCTAATCAGTAAAAGAGTAATATTGTGACTTTGTTTTTTTCTAATCAGTAAAAGAGTAATATTGTGACTTGTAAGATAGATAAAAATAATAAAACTATTTAGCAATAATTTATCAATATTTTAAAGTTAGGATGTACACTGTAATCTGATAGCTGTTTTGAATACAACAAAGTAAAATATGAACATGGTCCAATCCCCTGGAGAGTTTACACATAATAAATAACTCTAACATTACTTGTATCATCTTTAGTCTTGTTCTAGAAAGTTATTACAAACAAGTATATAGAAAGAGTAAAATCTTGTGTAGAAAATGGATGGTTAAAAGGATAACATTTCTTCTCTAATTGTTACCCTTCCAACTTTTCACATGGATTTGTGTCTTATAAAACACTTTCAGTGACAGCGAAGTGCTTGTGATAAGGGAAGACTCTCATCTAAGAAAGCTTTACAAGTTTACAGGAATAAACCGATATGCTGTCTTGACTACCGTTGCTAGAGGTACATTGTTCTCATGTTAAATTTCTTTTAGAATCCATGGACTAGAACCTGGCAATATAGTTGCCAAGTAATGTAAAAAGCACTCAGATCCCAAGATTATGCTGTAGAGAAAAAGCAGCCACTGTTTCTGGCAGACAAAAAGAATTGTAAACAAAATAATCTTGATGTACTATTAGTTAATATGAAAATTATCCTTAACATAGACGACTGAGAATAGCGAAATCATTCAATATGTACAATGTCAGATTTGGAAAAAATAAATGCCAACAGCATACTTCTTTTACATCCCAGTGACAATTTTAACAAGAAATAAATACTTCCTCTTAACTCTCCATTCTGTACAGAGCTGAGACAGCAGGGGTGGAATGGAGGGAGTGGGGGTTGTTAATTACTACATTTGATCAGTTTCGCACTGGACTCTTTGTTGATATTCAATAACTTACAGCATTGTGGTTAAGACAATAGACCAGAATCAGTCAAACTCAGGTTTGAATCATGTCTTTTTGCTGTTGTTTTTGTTTAGTTTTGTTTTTGAGACAGAGTTTTACTGTCTCCCAGGCTGGAGTACAGTGGCACAATCTCAGCTCACTGCAAACTCTGCCTCCCAGGTTCAATCAATTCTCCTGCCTCAGCCTACCAAGTAGCTGGGACTACAGGCACATACCACCATTCATAACTAAGTCTTGCATTTTTAGTAGAGACAGGGTTTCACTGTGTTGACCAGGTTGTCTCCAACAACTGATGTCAGGCCATCCACGTGCCTCGGCCTCCCAAAGTACTGTGATTACAGGTGTAAGCCACTGCGCCCAGCCTGAATCCTGGCTGTTTGACCTAAGACAATTTAATTAAATTTTTTGAGTCTCATTTTACCCATATTTCATTAAGTAATGAAAGTGTCTTTCTCACAACATTGTGATAAATCATAAAATGCAAAAGAACAAAACACATAGAATGTTAAACTCAGTGTCTAACACATAATCAATGATGCATACACTAGTGCTACTAGAGTCAGGTACTGCTATGTCTATGACAATAACTACAGATGTTTGTTACTAGAACATGGAAGGAAACAAATCTCATAATTTTTGACTACATTTTGTCTGGAGTCTCAATTAGACCTCATGTATGTATTTCTAACATATTTTAGTATGTGAGGGATATCTTTTTTATTGTTTCAAGACTTGACAATAAAAAATATATATATGTGTATACATATATGTCAGGTGAAGTTATGTGTCTGTAGCATTACATACATTAAGTATATGGCATTATGCAAAAGTTGATATATTCCTCCAAAATTGTGCAATGTGAATGTGTTCAAGCTTTTCCCATAAACCAATTGTAACTAGGCCTCTGACTTTTCTCTCCTTCTGTATAATCTCCAATCAGTCAGACCAGTATACTTTGTTGTTGTTGTTGTTTTTCTTTTTCTTTGGGGGGGGGGGAACCTAAGCAAGGTGATTGATTGATGATTGAAATCATATTCTTGGTCTCTAGAAATGCATGTGTTAGGAGAACTGAGGGAGGAAACAGATAACATGCACTTAACCCATAAATTAATACAGTAAATCCAGAGACTCATTGGTTTAAAAAAATGCATAGGATAAAGGATGAGCGGGTGATGCTTTAGTTGGCTACTTGTGGAAAACTTTCTTCAGAAGGTGATTCTTGAGGTGAGGAGGGTACTGTCTTATTTAGGTGTCCCACTCAACATTGCTGATGGGAATTGCGAGTCAGAAATGGAGAATGGAAAGTAGGAAGTGGCACAGACCAGGCACTGAGAAGTGTTTACGGAGCAGGCAATAAATGCAGAGGCACTGGAGAGAATGATGCTGGAGTCACTGAGATGTATGAGAGCAATAGCAAGAAAAAAAAGAAGAAAAGCATTACTTCAGACCTTGTACCCTTTCACAGCATTTCAGAACTGCAAGTAAAATGCATGAGGTATTTTTAAATTGTTTGACCTTATTTTGCTTTTCACAATAGTGACATTTGTTAAGAGTATGGGACCAGGAGTCAGCTGATTAGGTTCAGATAGTGGCTGAGATACTTCCTAACCCCGTAGCCTCATTTTTCTCAGCTGTGAATTGGGGAAATTATAAATATTCAAAAGCATCATCCTCAGAATTAAATGACAATATTTGTAAAGTGCCTTAAAAAGGGTTGGACACATACTAATTACTAAATAATAATTAGTTATTTTTCATTGTTAATATTTGTTAAAATATTTTGCATTTATGAATACAGTTTCTATAAAATCGATTGCTTTTACCAGACAGTGTCTGTGGGGTTAAAACATTTTTTTTGATTGGAATTCTTCGAAAAAAAAGGTTCCCAAGCTTCACAAAGCTGTCGTAAATACACTGCGACACTCTCAGTCATCAGTTGTACATAATTTGATCACATAAGAACCAACATCATTTGGTTTATAAACACATATACTCAACAGCTAGTTATAAAGCTAGAGGGAGAAGAAACTAATTAACATCTCTGTAAATGCAAAGGGATGTAAGAATAACAAGGAAGAAAAAGGGAGGAAGGTTGATGATCTGTGTTTTAAAGGTGGTTTTTTTTTTTTTTTTTAAATAATGGAGTTTTGTTTTAGTTCTTTCACACTTTGTAATCCAAATTAGACCTTTTGTGAGTATTGTATATTCAATCCCTTATACTTTTATTTACTACCCAGTGTTTTTCAGCCTCTGTAGACACAGAAGTGTTAAATTCATGATCTTTATCCTCTAGGAGTCCTAGCTTTTCCAGGAAAACACACACACACACAAACGATGTTACAATGTGATTATTGTAAAGATATGAATAAAAAGTCATGAAAACACAGCAGAGGTAAGAACAAGTTTAGCAGAGAAAGAGGCATGTGAGTTTGGCCTTGAAAAATGAGCCAGGTAAGAATACCCAGCGGAGAAGGAAAGGTGAAAACATTTCAGACAGGGGGCTCAATGTGAGCTCTAAGACCTGGAAGGACCTAAAATGGGGAAAAACTGTTATGAGGGAAATGAAAGGAGTGGTCAGATTGCTTAATGTCCTCTTTGCTGTGCCAGGGACATTGAACTTTGTCTTCTTCATCTAGGAGAGCCATTAAATGGTTTTAAGGAAGAACAGGTCATGCATATAATCATCTAAAACAATCATTCTGAACATTTCTGTCCAGAAAGGACAGAACAAGCATTGGGACTTTTTCTGGCCAACAGTATAAATTTTCCTGGGAGGGGGAGGTCAAGTATGATTTGAGTTGTCTTTCATAGCTACTGTGTAAGATGTTTTGCATGTTTTCACTTTAACTAAACTTTTTGACTTAAACTATTAAACAGGCATCATCATTATTACTTAGATGATAAGTTATGTATAGCATCCATTTTCCAGTCTGGATTCTGAACAACCTGAAATAGAACAAAAAACACATGGGGAAGCTTAAACAGCTCTTCGGTGACCATGAAGTCTGTATAAGATCAAAGGATCTCACATCCTTTGATGTGACAGATGATCTGTTAGCCACATAAACTTGCTACTACTTTAACCCAGAGATAGACAAATGAACACCAAGTCAGTCCCAAGCAACTCTGGACCAGGGCAGCAGGCCTAATCATGTGGAAAGGATCTAACTAGGTAAAAAAGCTTGAAGGACCACTGGACATGTAGACTTGAACCCCAAGAGGAGGAATTATTACAATGTGGAGTTGAGTATTCCCTCTTTCACAAAATTACCTATGGGACTGTCACTCCAGATTCTCTGAGATATAGAAGGTAAATGCATGTATCCACAAGTGTCACAACAGTCACGTTTCCTATAGCTAAAAATAAGTAAAATGCAAGGGGAGGAATCATCCCCACTCAGACACTCTTGGAACCTGGTTAGTTGTTATGGATCCCATGTTGTGTCCGTTATACCCCATTGATCTTAAAACTGGGTCATTGGTTCTCATTCTCCTCCTCCCTCACTTCCAAACAGTAACTTTGAGATAAAAATCAAACCAAAGATTTCTGGCTAAAAGACAGCTGAGTTGATTTTTGAGTGACAAATGAAGACTCCTGGAACACTGTTCCAATGCAAGCATTAAGCTAAGCATACTGGGTAGAGAAGAACGCACTGTGGTCTGCCTGTAAAAACCCTTTGAGTGAAAGATGCCAGCAAGCATTAGCAGCATCCAAAGGGGAGAGCTATGATGCAGCCAGCTGTGTCTTTCACAGAGAGAGATTTTAATGATTTTACTTAAACACACACACACCCCCCTTTCCAACATCCATCAGTGGCTTTGTATTTTTAAAATAAAAATCTGGTATTATGTTTCTATGTGGAGTTCACCATTTGATGGGCCAGGATGGCCTAATTATATCATCAGTGATGTCTCCGTTACATCACCCAGGGAGTGAATCAAGAGAACTACTCTTCTTTCTAAATAATTATGTACCTCTATGTGGATCTTGTGCTGCCTTTGCTGAGGATATGGTGTTCTTTTTTAACTTAGCCGCACAATGAACTTGGTAAAATGTGCGCAATAAAAGAGGTTCCTATTTTGAACTGTCTCTTAACTAAGAATATTTGATACTACTGCACCTACATAGTCTTTAACACACTGACATTATGTAAATTAAATGTGTTAATCCCCACCTCTGTGCAATCTTCTTCCATTTAAACTTTTTCCCCTTTTGTTACCAGAAAGGAGAAACAAAAAGAAAAAAAAAAGATGTAAGAAAAGACTCCTGCCAAAAATAATAGCTATGTTCAATGTTTTCCCTGGTTTCTTATTGTTTAAAATGTGCTTTTCCTGCCAAGGTCCCGTTTAAGTGCAATACTTCCACATGCTAATAGACTAATTAAAATATGAATAAATAAAAATTTCCTATAAACTTTTTTTCACCTTTTTTGGTTAAGTTTTCTGAACTAGGATTAATCAAGAAGATATTTTTTACTTCATTGTTTTCCTGCTGGAAAGAATGTCAACTCCCACCCCTGTCTTTCGTATGAATCTAAGACTGGAGAGTGCTCCATGAAAGTAAAACACAAATGTCAGTTAAGGTCAAAGCCTATGTTTGAGTCTTGGTTGAATGCCCTTAGTGTTAGCATCTTAATTTATCTCAGCCGTCATTTCCTCATATATAAAATGGATGTAAACTTACTTTGTCTTAACAGGAAATTATAAAGACATAGGGGTTTTTACAAAGACTCCTTTGCATCTGTCTATCGCTGGTGTAGAAGACTTACATCTGATTTTTTTTTTTTTTTTTGAGCAGAGTCTTGCTCTGTTGCCAGGCTAGAGTGCAGTGGTGCAATCTTGGCTTACCACCACCTCTACTTCCCGGATTCAAGAGATTCTCTTGCCTCAGCATCCTGAATAGCTGGGATTATAGGCATGTGCCATGACACCCAGCTATTGTTTTTTTTGTGTGTGTATTTTTTTTTTTTTTTTGGTATATTTAGTAGAGACAGGGTTTCACCATGTTGGCCAGGCTGCTCTTTAACTCCTGACCTTGTGATCCGCCTGCCACGGCCTCCCAAAATGCTGGGATTACAGGAGCGAGCCACCACACCCAGCTCTGAATCATCTTTTATCTTAATCATTTAGCTCAGGCACAAAGCATAATAGGACTTGATAAAATGCTCATCATATAAATACAGTTTTGTGGATATAGAGTAGATAATCTCTATATCCACAAAATATGGATATATGTGGGGTTGGAAGATGCTGATGTGAAATACAACTAGAAGGATTTTGGCCAAACCATTTATGTCCCTAGTGTCATAGAGAAAGAATGGAAAGCAAATACTGTGCAACATGTAATATAATAAACTAGATTTATAAAAGATATCCCTGATAATTAAATGTAATACATGAATTTTATAACTATTGAGTACTTAGTAATTACCTAAGAGCACACTGTCCTCTCTTAGAGTCCATGCTTAAAATGTCATTATAATACACATTAACTTGAATGAATCATTATGGGGGAAGACACTTTGTTGTTTTTTCTGGGTCAGAGATAACAGCTTTTTAAAAATGTTTATTTAGCTTTTGGGGTACAGGGGACTTTTTGTCACGTGGATGAATTATATAGTAGTGAATACTGAGATTTTAGTACACTCATAACCTAAGTAGTTTACATTGCACCTAATGTGTAATTTTCTATCCCTAGGCCCTTCTCACCCCCTGCTTTCTGAGTCTTTAAGGTTTATTATATTACTTTTTATGACTTTGCTTACTCATAGCTTAGCTTCCCTTCATGAGTCAGTTTTTGGTTTTCTACTCCTGTGTTAGTTGACTTAGAATAATGGCCTCCTGCTCCGTCCAAGTTGTTGCAAGAGATTTTATGCATTCCTTTGAATGGCTGAGAAGTATTTCATGGAGTGTATATACCACAGTTTCTTTATCTACTCATTAGTCAATGGGAACCTGGGTTGATTCCACATCTTGGCAATTGTGAATTCTGCCCTTATTAATATATGTATGCAAGTGTCTGTATAATGACTTATTTCCTTTGGGTAGTAGTGGGATTGCCAGATTGAATGGCATATCTACTTTTAGCGATTAAGGAACCTCTATACTGTTTTCCATAGTGATTTTACTAATTTATATTTCCAACAGCAGTGTACCTAGTGTTCACTTTTCCCCACAACCACATTAACTTTTATTGTTTCTCAAACTTTTTGATGATGGCCATTCTTGTAGGAATAAGGTGGCTTAAATTTGCATTTCCCTGATGATGAGTAATTTATTTTTTTTATATGTTTGCCCATTTGGATATCTTCTTTTGAAAAACTTTCATGTCATTTGTCCACTTATGGAAGGGATTCTTTGCTGATTTGAGTATTTTGTATTATAGACTCTGGATACTAGTCCTTTGTCAGATGTGTAGTTTGCAAATATTTTCTTCTATGTATATGTCAGTCATCTGCAATGCCAGCCACTGTCATAGAGTAATCCTTGAAGCATTTTGTTTACCCTGCATAACTACCCATGAGGTATAAGTAACATTTTCTTTTAATACATAAGGAAAATGAAGGTGTAGCTTTAGAACTGAGTTGGTGTACAACACATTATTTGTGCATTGTGATTTTTATCAGAATCTGATTACCAGGATGTATTAGTCCATTTTCATGTTGCTGATAGAGACAAACCAGAGACTGGGCGATTTACAAAAGAAAGAGGGTTATTGGATTTACAGTTCCACATGGCTGGGAGGCTTCACAGTCATGGTGGAAGGTAAAGTGCACATCTCACATGGCAGCAGACGAGAGGAGAATGAGAGCCAAACAAACCATCCCCTTATCAAACCATCAGACCTTGTGAGACTCATTTACTATCATGAGAACAGTGCAGGAAAGACCTGCCCCCATAATTCAGTCACTACCTACCAGCTTCCTCCCACAACATGTGGGAATTGTGGAAATGAAAATTCAAGATGGGATTTGGGTTGGGACACAGTGAAACCATATAATTTCCCCCAGCCACTCCCAAATCTATGTTCTCACTTTTTAAAAGCAATCATGTCTTGCCAACAGTCCCCCAAAGTCTTAACTCATTTTAGCATTAACTCAAAAGTCTATACTCCAATATTTCATCTGAGATATGGCAAGTCTCTTCTGCCTATGAGCCTGTAAAATCAAAAGCAGGTTAGTTACTTCTTAGGTACAAAGGGGATACAGGAATTGGGCAAATACAGCCATTCCAAATGGGAGAAATTGGCCAAAACAAAGGGGCTACTGGCCCCTTGCAACCCCAAAATCCAGTAGGGCAGTCAAATCTTAAAGCTCCAAAATGATCATCTTTGACTCCATGTCTTGAATATGTGTCATGCTGATGCAAAACATGGGTTTCCATGGTCTTGGGCAGCTCTGCTCCTGTGGCTCTGCTGGGTACAGCCTCCCTCTCAGCTGCTTTCATGGGCTGGTACTGAGTGTCTATGGCTTTTCCAGGAGCACAGTGCAAGCTGTCAGTGGATCTACCATTCTGGGGTCTGGAAGATGGGGGCCCCTTCTCACAGCTCTGCTAGGTGGTGCCCCAGTAGGGAATCTGTGTGGAGGCTCTAACCCCACATTTCCCTTCCACACTGCCCTAGCAGGGGTTGTCTGTGAGGGCCCCACCCCTGCAGCAAACTTCTCCTTGGACCTGAGGCATTTCATATACCTTCTAAAATCTAGGTGGAGATTCCCAAAGCCCAATTCTTGACTTCTGTATACTCACAGGCTCAACACCATGTGGAAGCTGCCAAGGCTGGCTGCTTGCATCTTCTGAAATCATACCCTGAAAGTTGTATGTTAGTTCCTTTCAGCCGTGGCTGGAGAGGCTAGGACATAGGACACCAAGTCCATAGACTGTACACAGCATGGGGACCCTGGGCCTGGCCCACAAAACCACTTTTTCCTCCTTGGTCTCCAGGCCTGTGATGGGAGGAATTGCTGTGGAGACCTCTGACCTGCCCTGGAAACATTTTCCCCATTGCCTTGGGGATTAGTATTTAGTTCCTCATTACTTATGCAAATTTCTGCAGCCAGTTTGAATTTCTCCTCCAAAAGTAAGATTTTCTTTTCTGTCACATTGTGACGCTGCAAATTTTCCAAACTTTAATGCTCTGTTTCCCTTATAAAACTGAATGCCTTTAACAGCACCCAACTCACCTCTTGAAAGCTTTGCTGCTTAGAAATTTCTTCCACCAGATAACTTAAATCATCTCCCTCCATTCAGAGTTCCACAAATTTTTAGGGCAGGGGCAAAATGCTGCCAGTCTCTTTGCTAAAACATAACAAGAGTCACCTTTGCTCCAGTTCTCAACAAGTTTCTCATCTCCATATGCAGCCACATCAGCCTGGACCTTATTGTTCATCTCACTATAAGCATTTTTGTCAAAGTCTTTCAACAAGTCTCTAGGAAGTTCCAGACTTTCCCAATTTTTCCTGTCTTCCTCTGAGCCCTCCAACCTGTTCCAACCACTGCCTGTTACCGAATTCCAATGCATGAAAATTCCAATTTTCATGCATCTTTTCAGCACCATCCCACTCTACTGGTACCAATTGAGTGAATTAGTCCATTTTCAGACTTCTGATAAAGGCATACCCAAGACTGGGCAATTTACAAAAGAAAGAGGCTTGTTGGACTTACAGTTCCACATGGCTGGGGAAGCCTCCTAATCATGGTGGAAAGTGAAGGACACGTCTCACATGGCTGCAGACAAGAGAAGGGAATGAGAGCCAAGTGAAATGAGTTTCTCCTTATCAAAGCATCAGATCTCGTGAGACTCATTCACTAACATGAGCACAACACAGGAAAGACCGGCCCCCATAATTCAATCACTCCCCACTGGGTTCCTCCCATGACACATGGGAATTGTGGGAGTTATAATGCAAGATGAGATTTGAGTGGGGACACATCCAAACTGTACCACAGGACAAAAAGGCTGATAAAGTAATGTGTTCAGGCACTTTAATAGTTGATGTGATGAAGCAAAGGAAGAAGAGTGAGCTGTGCGTTGTGCATCAGGATTTCTTTCTTTCTTTTTTTTTTTTTTTTTTTTTTTAAAAAAAAAAAAAGATGAACCCATAAACATCTGAAGCAATATCATTAAATCTCATAGCTTAGGAAGGCTTGGGTAAGCTTCTAATGAATTGATTATCTGTCTATAGCCTGGACCAGAAAGATCTTCATTTCTTCTGATCCTCTCACACCTCTAATGTCTTTCAGAGATACAAGAGTAACATATTTTATCCTACAATGTCTGACCTTTTCACACATGATTGTAGCTGCAAAATTTCACTAAAAACAGAACAGCTCCTCTTCCAGTAACATATATATCCCATTCCTTGAGATGCTTAGGATCCTAAGCAAGGGATTTGTAGCACAATTGTAAGTTTAAAGCAAATGCCTTTTCCAAGCTGTACCACAACTCAGTTTCTTGTGGTTGACCAGGAGAACAAAACAAGTGACTGGAGTTCAGGCTATTGTTTCTGAGAAGGGGAGGGGGATTCAAAGTGTCAACTCTTGGGCTCAGAAGTCAAATTTGGCTGTTTTATGATAGTTCCAGGTATCAAAGTGTAAATACCAATCATTCTTACACCAAGCTCCAAATAATTCTAAGCCTTTTTAATTACTCATATACCTAATATTTATTTACTTACCAAATATTTCAGCGATTATTTAGTCACAATGCCAAACAATGGGGACTTATTTGTCTGTTAAACAGCTAGGGTTTGTACTGTTAGGGAGCTTCCAGCCTGGTAGAAAAGACAGATCAAGTATAAAAACATTACATGTGGTATATATTCTTTGAAGGAATCAAAGAAGGCTGGGTGCAGTGGCTCACACCTGTAATCAAAGCACTATTGGAGGCCTGGTGGGGCAGATCACTTGAGATCAGGAGTTCAAGACCAGCCTGGCCAATATGTGAAACCCCATCTGTACCAAAAAATAAATAAATAAATAAAAATAAATTTGCTGGGTGTGGTGGCCCATGTCTGTGGTTCTAGCTACTTTGGAGTCTGAAGTGGGAGAATTGCTTCAACCCAGGGGTTAAGGTTGCAGTGAGCCAAGACCCTGTCTCAGAAAACAAAACAAGAAAAGTGCAGTAAGAGAATAACTAGAGGAACCTGCTTCTATCTAGAATAATGTTTAAAACTGTGAACTGAGAATTAAAAAAATCAAACTAACTTTTTTATTTTTGAGACAGGATCTCTGTCTCAAAAATAGTACCCCAGGCTGGGGTACTATAGCACTATCACAGCTCACTGCAACCTCGAACTCTTGGGCTCAAGCAATCCTCTTGCTTCAGCCTCCCAAGTAACTGGACCTATGGGTCCATGCCACCATGTCCAGCATGTCCACGCATGCGTGTGTGTGTGTATTACAGATGAGGTTTTGCTGTGTTGCTCAGGCTGGACCCGAACTCCTAAACTCAACTGATCCTCCCACCTCTGCCTTCCAAAGCTCTGCAATTACAGGTGTGAGCCACTGTGCCTAGTCTAAAAAGTCAAGCTTTTGACAGGGGTAATGAAAGCGGTTCCAGGGAGAGAGAACATAATTTGCAGAGGTCCCATGGTGAGATTTGACATTTGAGGGGAAAGAAAACCTCCCTTATGTGGAGAGTTGTTGAGTTTTCTGTCATTACTTTATGGCTTTCTACTCTACATGCTATACTCCTTCTGAGACAAACTGATTATCTCATAAATACTATAAAGTCAGCACCACCAAAATAAACGTTTTATTTTCTTCTTCATTCCTGAATAGCCTCCTCCATTCTCTTAGCTTTCTTTCTAGTTCATCCTCATGCCTAATTAGTAACAAAGGTTTGTCAGTTCATCCTTAGATTTTTTTTCCCTATATATTTCTCACCTTTTAACCTTATTTTTCTTTTCTTCTTACTCTTCTTTTTCCCTCCAACTCTTCACTTCAGGTTTTCATACTTTCATCTTTTTCTTGGGCTATCATCTAGCTTTTAATCTGGCATTTCTTTTTACAGCCTCCGAATAACATTTTAAAATCCAAAGTCTGGTCATTTCACGCCCCGCATAAACCTCTGTTGACTTGTCATTGCCCCAGGAGAAAGTACAAGTTCTTATTGGTGTAGATCAAAGTTTTATCTGAAGCCAGACAATTTTCTTGGCTTTTTTTTTCCTAATAATACTCTAGTCTACAATTTGTTATTATTATATAAATGTCTTCTAGCCATTTAAATAGAGAAGGATGCTGTTATGACACTCTGCCTTTGCACATGCTGTTCCTGTGGCCTAGAAATTACCTACTTCTTTTTGCTAGTCCTACTTCTAATCACATTTTGAGTCCTCTTTCACATGTTGAGTTCTCTTTCACATGTTGAGTTCAACACTTGAAGGCTAAGTCTATCATTGCAGTTAGCACAATGGTCTCTGATTATACCTCGTTTTCTTTCATGGTCATGATTCTTTGGGGTCCAGTGAATTTCCTTTTATTATTGCATCGTCTAACCACACAAACAAATCTGGTACAGAGTGAGTTCATGAAATTGTGAGTACACAAATTGTCAGCGAACAAGTCTCTTTAAAGAGCTTTTTTTTTTCTTATGATTCTGAAGACTTTAAAATAAATGCCACAGGTGTTTCTACCGTAGAGCATCGAGACCTTGCTAAAACTTCAAGTCTTCATTGGAGAGAACAATTTAAATTGAGAAGAATGTACCTGAAGTCAACGAGCAATATGTCTTTAAAGAGCTGTTTCTTTCTACTCTGTTTGTTGAGAACAGGGATTGACATTCTCTGCCTATCCAAAAAACAGGCTTTGAAGTATCAGATTTTATTGATTGCTCAGTAAGCTGTTATAGCAACAGGCCAGAACCAGAACATTTTGGAGGGATCTAGATGGGGAAGATTTTTTTTTTTGACTGACTGACCTCAATATTCAGTCAGCATCATTAAAAAATGCATTATATTTGTTGAATCTATCACATTCTGGCTTCTGTAAAAAGTAAAGAGTGTTTTAATTTGTCTCTTTTGAGGGCATATAAACTCCAGGTTAGGTTGAGGGCAGGCAAAGAAAAGCAAAGTGAAGAAAATAAAATTTATTCATATATTAGACCCTCAAGAGCAATGATTTTCAACTTAGGAGTGATTTTGCTCACCAGCGGATAATTGGAAAAATCAAGAGGAACTTTTGTGCTGCTGGCATCTAGAGGGTAGAGGTCAGGGTTGCTGCTTAACATTTTACAACTCAGAGGACAGCCCTTCCCAACAGAGAAAATCCAGCCTGAAATGTAAATAGCGATGAGGTTAAGAAACCTCGTTTTATAGTCAGTAGCACTAACTGAGCCAGTAACCTTAAAACAGTCACTTATAATCTTAGGACCTCCTTTAACTCATTTGGGGAAAAAAAAGGTTGGATTAGATCATCATTAAGTTTTCTTCCATATTTGGTGTTACATGAGTCTTAATCCTAATATGGGATAGAAACTTCAAGGCAATATTAAATAGCAACAATTTGAGTATGAACACCTGGCAAAGGTGAGAATATTACTCCATAGACTTGAATCACTTCTTTCAAAATACATGGTTGATAAATATTTTTTTTTTTTTTTTGGCAAATATTGAAAGTTGACCTTCAGAAAATTTTATCTTTGAAATTCTCACTTGAGAAGAAACACTGCAACGGAACTAAGGAGATGTACCAAAACAGAATCCAAGGCTCTTCAGAGCTTCTGCTTCTATGGATTCTAAATGACCAACGTTTCTGTGAAAGGCTATTTTATGTGAGATTATAGCAGTGTGTGCCACTGATAAAGACAGACTCAGGGACATGGGGATGGTTTGCTGAATGATTGAAAGAAGGTGTTCATGTGGACAATTTATTCTCTTTTCAGTTTCAAATGTTGTTATTATGCTCCCCTTCATCCTGCCAACAGTGTAATAACTGTGACCCCAATTGACAGCTAGAATCTCCCTATACCATGGCTTTGCATTGCTAGGTTAAAAAGTGCAGTGTGGAAAAGAGATAAGAAAGAGCAGGCAGGAAGAAAGACCTGCTGACGTTTTCTCAATTCTTCTAAGCCTAGAAGTGAAAAGAAATTGACTTTCTGTTTTGGATATCTATTGTGGTATAACAAACTACACCAAAACTTGGTGGCTTCAATCATTACATTGTTGTTATTAAATATCTGTATTTTTTTTTTGTCAGAGCACATCAGGACCCACCTGTCTCTGATCCATAAAGTCTCGGGTCTTGTGGAAGCTGGAATGACTTGAATACCCTGTTGCATCTGTCTGCCTCTCTCTGTTTCTCTGCATTTCTCCCTCTGCCATATAACCTCTCTATGTGGCTAGTTTGGATTTTCTCACAACAGAGCAGGCTCAGCATCTACAGATCTCTTCCTGATGTTCTCTTGCTGCTCCAAGAGAACAAGAGAGAAGCTACCAATCTTCTTCAAAGCTAGACACAGAACTGGCATAAAAACGCTTCTGATTTGTATTCTATTTGTCAGTGCAGTCACAGGCCAGCTCAGATGCAAAGGGAGGTGAGATATGCCCCATCTGTCAATGAGAGAAGTGTCAACATTAGTGTGACCATTTTTAATCTGCCACAGTCTATCTTGAAGTTAATCCTATAAAAATGTCAAGCCTACATTCTACATGCTCTGTTGGGAGCATCACTATTTCACAGGGTTGGGTAAGGGTGAAGTGAAGAGAAATAAAAGAATCATAAAAAAAAAAGCTGCCTATGTGAGACTAATTTTATTTAAATTGTTTATGTTTAATTTGTTTTTAAATCAACTTCTATAATTTGAGCTCCTGTAGCTGAATTAGTCAGACTTCTTTTCTGCTCCTACAGCATTTTTGTATAAGCATGACTTTTGCATCTTCTTTCATCTTGCTTTTTCTTGAAATGATCTAGAGAAGAGATCAGAAGACTCGGAAAGATGAATGTAACTTCTAAAAATTATCAATCAGCCACTTATTGATAATTTTTAGAAGTTACATTTATCATTCTGAGTCTCAATTTCCTTGTCTGTAATATGGTGATAATGTTAGTACCTCCTCCCTGAGATGACATGTGATAAAGCTATGTGGAATGACTACTGTTGGACATGGCAGAAACTCCATGAGAATTTGCTGAATGAATTTGCAGCTTCTCATGTTAAGGGCCACATTTGCAGTCTCCCTGTGTTTTGTGGGAGATGATAATTAGATACGTGTGAGTGAAGTAAACCTTTTGATGGCTTAAATGAATTAGCAGAGAAAAGCATCTTATCCATCTTTTTTTTTTTTTTTTACATTATATTTTACCTCATTGATAGCATCTATCCTTATATATAAATTTTCATTTTGTGTGCTATAGCTACTAAATTTCTCTCAACAGTGCAGACTGTTAACTCCAGATTGATGCATGATTGGTTATGCAAAATCTCTTCAAACACCACACATCAAATACTTGATTCATGTCCTAAAGTTTATTTTTTTTTTTAATTTATTTTTGAGATTAAGTCTTGCTCTTATTTAGGCTGGATTGCAGTGGCACAATCTTGGCTCACTGTAACCTCCACCCACCGGGTTCAAGTGATTCTCCTGCCTCAGCCTCCTGAGTAGCGGGGACTGCAGGCACCCACCACCATACCTAGCTAATTTTTGTATTTTTAGCAAAGACGGGTTTTGCCATTTTGGTCAGGCTGGTCTCAAATTCCTGGCCTGAAGTGATCTGTCCTCAGCCTCCCAAAGTGCTGGGATTACAGGGATGAGCCATCATGCCCAGCTATGAAGATATTTTTTCATTAGTTTGATCATATGACTCAAGAAAGAGGGCAGTAAACACAGCAGAAATGTAAGCTTTTATAACTTTATCTGTCAAAAAATACTATTAACAATGTTAGCATATATACTCTCAGCTGTGTTCCTGTTCATGTGTTCCTAGAGAAAGAAAAATAGATGGTTAAAGATTTAGAAGGTTTAAATAGGCTTATTTGACAAACAAAGATAAAATTTAATCATATTACTTATGGTCTGAAGATCAAATACAACACTCTGTGTGTAAGTGACTGGTGCACCGGGAGCATTTACAATCTACTGTAAAATTGTTACGATATTCTCCATCTTGAATTACTATTCTTTTACTGTGATTTTTTGTTTATATCATATCAGTGGACAGTGTGTCATTATTCATAAATATTGTTTATTCAGTCTACACTATGTGTCTCTTACTAGACATTGGATACAAAAAAAGTGTAGTTTTTTTCTTTTAGGAGATTGTAAGGAAAAGAGAAATAAACAATTAAAAAACATATTGAATGAACTGTTGGTATCATGTGTAAGCTTTGTTTTACTTTTTATTTCAATTTTTCAGACAAGGTCTTACTCTGTCGCCTAGGATGGAGTGAAGTGGCATAGTCAAGGCACACTTTAACCTTGAACTCCCAGGCTTAAGTTAGCCACCCACCTCAGACTCCCAAGTAGCTGGGACCACAGGTGCACACCACCACATCCAACTAGTTCTTTTTTTTTGTTTTTTTTTTTTTGTTTTTTTTTAGTAGAGATGGAATCTTGCTACGTTGCCAAGGCTGATCTGAAACTCTTCGCCTCAAGTGATCCTTCTGCCTCAGGCTCCCAGAATGCTGGGATTATAGGTGTGAACCTCTGTCCCTAATTCACATGCAACTTTTAAAAGAGAGGCAAGTTACTGAGTGACTGTTGCAATGATGCATGAGTAAACCCAGCATGGTTGAACTTTAGGATATCCATGCAACAAAACCCTCGAACATGGGCAATGGTATCTCTGCGAGTGATTATGACATTAGGCAGATTATGGCACCTCTCTAAGGATAAGTCTAAGTTTATGGATCTGCAAATACACATGTTGTGAGAATTAAATGACATAATACACATAAAAAACATGGAAGAGTGCCATGCTTACTGAACACTCCAATGTCAGTCAAAGTGAAAAGGGGAAAGAGTGATAAATGGTGGGGGGGGGGGAGGAGGGATATTCAATGAGGACTTTTTAGAGGCTGCAAAGAAATATAAACTTTAATGTGTTAAGTGATGGCTACCACTGGAAGATTTTTAGCACAAGAGTGCCATGGCTAGGGTTTAGATTTTTAAAAATTACATCTTCTAGGAACACATGAAACTTATGTGCAGCCAGAACTCACCAAACATCTACTTGGGCCCTGAATGAAAGAACACTAGTGGTCTTTGATTGGCATGATTGAATGTCTGGCAGAATTTTCTTCTTTCCATTACATAAAACTTTCCATAGCCATGAGTTTTTAAACATCTACTTTGTGATTAAGAGACTGAAAGGACCTCCCATACTTTGGCATTCTCCAGGTGTGGATATAATAACACAAAATATGATTTGGATCTCAAGCCCAGAACCAAATTTAGAAATAATTTCTAATTATAATGAGTGTATGGTCCAGAAGACATTATTTCTTTTTATTATTCAAAACTTCACACAAGTTCTTGATTTTTCCATAGTACAATAAAGAATAAAAAGTAGGGACATTTTTTCTTCATGTTTATGGGTAGCTTTTAATTATGTGTAAAAATTTTCTTAGAAAATAAAGAGCCCAGGTATGTTGGCTCATGCCTGTAATCCCAGCACTTTGGGAGGCTGAGGCGGGTGGATCACCTGAGATCAGGAGTTCGAGACCAGCCTGGCCAAAACGGTGAAACCCCATCTCTATTGAAATTACAAAAATTAGCCAGGTGTGTGCACCTACAGTCCCAGCTGCTCTGAAGTCTGAGGAAGGAGAATCACTTGAATCCGGGAGGTGGAGGTTGCAGTAAGCTGAGATCGTGTCATTGCATTCCATCCTGGGCCACAAAGCGAGCCTCTGTCTCAAACAAAAACAAAAACAGTTGTCTAAAACAGAAACAGTTTTCTAAATCAAAGGAGCTTAATATATTTTATGTTCTACATTTCTAAGTAATTTTGATTCCTGTATTTCCTGATACTTGTCAGGTCATAACATGTTGGGGTTTATGCATTGTCAGGGAATCATCATTACGCACATTATGATACTTTCTCGTAAGTCATTCCTGTAGGACTACCTTAGAGTTTGGCCCAAGTGAAGTTATGGCCATCTGTTCACAGGCAATGGAGGGCAAGGGCCAAGTCAGTCAATACCCAGCTGCTGCAGATTTAATGACACACGAATAAAAATAGATAATTGTGGCTGAATATCCAAGAAGCAAGGTATAGAGCTCATGCATGGCTGAACAGGAAAAAATGCTGTCTTTTCCCTGGCACATTACAGGACTGGTAGACAAGTGTGATGAAGGCAATTTGCACATGAAATTCGATTATGAATAAAAGGATTCCCCTTCTTTCCATGCAAGTTACGTGAGGGAAATTTGTAAGTGGTCTTAATTAAAAATAACCATAGCTGATTGGCAGTTGGGCATTAGGTTGGAAACTGGTGACTGCTAACAAGAGAGGAGATGGAAAATGAACGTCAAGAGAAAGCTTTGTCGGGGAAAAAAGGACTGGGTGCTGGCTGTCAGTCATCCATCCTGTACCGCCACAGTCGGCATTTTCTCTGGAGGATGCAGCTGCGAGGCTGGCTTCTGCAACACAGCAATCAATATCACATTTCTCAAACAGACAGTCTAAAGTGATAGGGAACTTTGGCAGTGGTATGCAGGTGTGGATAAGGCAAGATTGGACTTCCCTCATTACCAAACAACTCAGGCTTTTCTGCATGTGTGCTTTCCTTTAGAAGTCACACTATAAAAATTATGCTCACACTCCTACTCCTATGGAAACCAGGAGGAGGACAATGGTGAAGGCAGTGAAGATGACTAATGAAAATTTTCTGGAACATTTTAAAGGTCACATCACTCTCTTAATAGTTTTTTTTTTTTTTTTTTTAACTCAGTGTGATAATAGACAAATATGGCATAAAAATGAAACAGAATAAATCCAAATAAACTAAAAATAAATCCAAATAAACTAAAAATACTCTATTATTAACAATAAACTATTACAGTAGTATTGATGTAAAATGAAACTCTACATTAGCTTTTACTTTAAATAGTAGAAGATTGTTATACTGAATTATATAACACATGATCATCCAAGATAAACAGAGATTAGTGTTATTAGTCCCATTTAATGGATGGAAAAAATAAAAAAATGAAAACAAACTGGGAAACAATAGGGTTAAAAGGATTATGTAAAATATTGTTAATGAATTCAGAATTAGAGGATGAACTGAGACTTAGATTCTCAATTCAGAGCAATTCAAATTTTTATGCAAAGAGGGACTCAAGATTAAATTATTTTCCCTAATATGAAGAGTAGAACGATAAAATGGGGAACGCTGGTATAAGGTGGCAGAGTGGATAATAGGTATAATTAGAGCCAATGTAATAATAGGGCTGAAGACAAGTCACATAGCAACATCAGGACATCAAAATATGGTTCCTATTATGTTATATTCATACACACATACACTTCCCTTCAGAGATCCTCAGCTCCTAATGTGGTCTTCACATTTCTGTTGTATAAAACAGATATTCATGTAAGGTACAAAACAAAATCTGCAGTTTCTAAGGGTTTCCTTGACTAAAAATGCCAGAGGAAATCTATTAAACAGGAGAGGAAATTACAAACCAGTTAGCAGGTATTTAATAATTTTGTTGAATAATAAATTAATGCAACTACCCTAGAGTATATGAGGGATTTTGATATTTATTTTTGAATTTGAGATAAAACAGTATCCAAAACCTTCAGTTAGGATCATTGAGGCTTGATAAGTCATAAATATGAATGATCTATTTCTATATCACTAAAGGTAAAAAAAAAAAAAAATTAATTAACTAGTTTAGGACTGGGTGCAGAGGCTAACATCTGTAATCCCAACACATTGGGAGGCTGAGGCAGGAGGACTGCTTGAAGCCAGGAATTCAAGACCAGCCTAGGCAACATAGGGAAATCCCATCACTACAAAAAAGTAAATAAAAATTAGCCAGACATGATGGCTCATGCCTGTAGTTCCAGCTACTCAGGAGGCTGAGGCAAGAGAATGGCTTGAGTACAGGAGTTTGAGGTTAGAGTAAGCATGATTGTACCTCTGCAATCCAGCCTGGGCAACAGAGTGAGACCTCATATCTTAAAGAACTCTCCAGAAGAATGAAAAGTGACGGTTATGAATCATACCCTCTCCTTAAAATTGCCATAGCGTAAAAGCTTCCACAGCTATATGTCAGTCTGCAAGTGCTTTAGGGTGAGCTGAAGCAAAACAATTAAAATGAAACTTTTCTCATTTCTTTTCTCTACCTTAACCTTTCTTCTCATGCTCTATTTTTTTTTCTTCCCCCTTCTTCTTTATTCTACCTTCTCTTCTTCTTTCTCCCTTATAACCCTCATAGAAAAGATAGGCACTGTTATATCAGTTTAACAGAAAACTGAGTACTAGTGCCATTATTATTATTATTATTTATTATTATTATTTGAGATAGAGCTTTGCTCTTTTGCCCAGGCTGGAGTGAAGTGGTGCAGTCTCGGCTAACTGCAACCTCCGCCCTCCAGGTTCAAGTGATTGTCCTGTCTCAGCCTCCTGAGTAGCTGGCCTTATAGGTGCCCACTGCCACACCCGGATAATTTTGGTATTATTAGTAGTGATGGAGTTTTGCCACGTTGGCCAGGCTGGTCTCGAACTCCTGACCCCAGGTGATCCATCTGCCTTGGCCTCCCAAAGTGCTAGGATTACAAATATGAGTCAGTGCCCCTGGCCCTGGTGCCATTAAATAACTTGCCCCAAATCTCAGTAAGTGACAGAGCTGGGACTTGTACCTGGCTTGGTCTGTGTCCAAACCACACATTCAAAATTATTTCTTCACCTCTCAGATTCTGGACCTTTTATCCAGTTTTGTCATTTTTTTGGATGGAGGCATCAAACTCTACTGAATTAGTGAAGGGCCCGATTTAGAATTAGCTTGAGAATTGCTGGCATATGAGCCTAAATATTTCACAAAGCCTACTGCCAGTGCATCCAAGCAGTCATTGATAAAATGGTATCATATTTTTCTAACATGATTCTTCAGGGATAAAAATTTATGTGAACTGAATCCACAGGTTTGTCATCTCTGTGTCTAATGCCATTTCTTTCAGATATTGCCTGGAATAAGAAACATGATTCTTACAGAGTAGCTTACACAAAATCCAGAGGTTTCTCAGAGCATCCAAGTTCAGGAAATATAGTTGGGCCTCACTTGAACTTGGGACTGAAGAATAAGTCACTGTTGGATTGAAGACAGCTAGATTCTTTGGTGGACAATATAGTTTCTCATCTCTGGTTATCTCTCTCTTTCTCTGTCTCCTTTCTTCTCTCTCCTGTCATATTTCATTTCTCTCCACAATTAATTCTCTTCGCTTTTTTCTGCTTTGCCAACACATGGGCAACTATACCTGATATAGATATGGGTCCACATCACCTCTGATTTCAAAAGAGAGCCTAACTTAACAAGGTAAAACTGAATTCCAAATTCCTAGGAGAAAGAACATTGTGGACCCTGAGTGGGAGGAAAGCTTTGCTTCTGATCCAACACTAGTAGGTGGGGTTAGGGTCATGTGACCCTCCGCCCAACTTGCTGAGGGATTCTTGGCCAATTGGGAAGGCAAGACATCCTTGGCATTCTTGGCCAGTTGAGAATGGGCTTCCAAGATAGGGGCGATGGTTTGGGGCAGGGATGGTTGGGTTCTTCAGGTCCAGTGTTGTCAGGCATAGATGTACCAATAAACTGTGGCACTCAAGAGCTCGTAAAGGCCAGGATAACATGAGGCAAAGTAATTGAAATATGGTTGGACAAATGTATTAATATGAGAATTCTCATTCTTATGCCTTAATACTTTCTTAAACCAATGTAAGAGTACATAGTCACTGTCTTCACAATTGCCTTTATTCCTTCTCCATGTTTACCAGATGCATTTTTGATGAAACAGAAATAATAGGAGAATGACAGAAAGAAAGCAGGTCGATTAGAGGCTGGTGGGGAAAAAAACAGAAGTTGAATGGAACACATAACATGGACCAGGGGATGGGAGAAAGCGTGAGAGATGAGGAAACAGAGGAACAAAGTAAGGGAAGAAAAGACATCAGGTCAGTGTAGGTATGAAGAGAAAATACATGTGTTGGTGGCTCCTATTAATTGAATTGTCTTTAAAAATTCTGAACTTCCTAACGAAATGTTGGATTGTTTTTGATGAATTGTACTATAGTTGATGCTAAAGTTTCTGATCTAGGATTTACAAAAAAAGGATCTGAGAAGAGGAAATTGCTATGAGTATCTTCAAATTTAGAGAAGAAATATTTGTCTTAGGAAAAGTTAAATACTTCAAGGGCTTGGTAGACTTGTATTTAAGCTTTGGTGTTCCAGGATGTGGATTTTAGAGCAACTGGTTATGTTAGAAACGGTGAAAAATAGAAGTTGTGGGTTGGGATAGCACTGGACTCCTTTCACATGCCAAAGTGCTAAATAGACTTTCGATGCAGTTAATTTTCCCCAATTCTTCTGAGATTGTTAAGCTCTTTTTTTGGATGAGGAACCGAAGCTTGTTTTAATGTTATGTCCCCCAGCTCATAAGTGGGCAGGTGTTAACTGAGTCCTTCTAATTCCAAAAGCCATGGTTATTCCAGTTTACCAGCCTTTCTGATACCAAAAAAAAAAAAAAAAAAAAAAAAAAAAAATAGTTTCTTATGTTTATTTATTTTTAAGATATAATTAGTCAAAATTTGATCTAGTCCTTACATGGTTGGTATTATAGCATAGAGATGACTCAGGGACTCTGATTTATATTCACAAAGGTTCAATGTTGTGGCTCATGACTGAAACCATAGTATAGAACTTTACAATATCCAGATAGTCTTAGCTCTTGATGTCCATCCTTAAAACAGAGAGACCCTATTTTAAGTTATATAAACATAAATTTTTCCGTATACTATGTTTGGGAATGAATGTTCTTTTGTAAGGTTAAAGACCTTCGTAGAGTTTCAGAATGGAAAATTTGATATATGTTAGGGCATTCATGAGTACCCTTTCTGAAATTAAACCAGCAACTCTCATGATAAGGCTAAGATTCTGCCAGGGACATTTTGGAGGGTTTCCAAGAAAAATCTAAAGAACTAATCAAAAACCTGTAGAGAGGAATTGACCAAAGAGAACTTTTTAAAAAGCATGACATTTTGGGGAAAAGAGGTTACAACTCTGAGCTGCCCAGTGACTGTCTAGGTAAAATCCTGGTCCAAGCTGGTGACCTTAGGCAAGAAACAAGTGCTGTCAGTTTCCATATCCTCAACTGTAACAAAGAATAATACTATTATCACATAATGTTGTAATGAGTTTTGAAAGAATTAAAATATGCAAAGTACTTATATCCTGGCACGTAGTAAGAGCTCTATAATTGTATCTATTGTCGTCATTCTCACGTATTGCTTTTTTCCAACCCACATCTCCATTTTATTTCTTTAAAGAGATTCTCAAGAAACTGGAGGCTATGTGACAGGGATCTGGAGAGGTGGGGATCCAATCTGCAACCAAGCATTGGGAGAAGCAGCTGAGAAAGGCACAGGGCAATGGTGGGAGGTGTAATAAGGCCAAAACAGACACAGTCAAGTTCCTGAGAATTGGAGGCAGAATGGAGAAAGGAACAATGAAAGGGAGGGAGAGAGGAAGAAAGGCAAGGGGGCAGAAAGAGAGAACCTGGATAAACAGTAGTGAAGAATGGTAGATTTTTTGAGAGGCTACATGCTTGAGTGGCTATGGTACCCTGATGTATCGTGGTCATAATTTATAAGCAAAACAAAAGATTTTTTTTACCTCACTATGTTTTAGGGGAAATAATCATAAATAAAGCATCAAAACTGTAGTTTAATAGACAACATTGCTTAGCTTGAGGCACACTTATTTTACATAAAATTTTTTAAAAATACATAATTTGAACATGGCACAGAAGGTGCCTAAATGACCCAAGTTTGCAGAACACTGATGGAATAGTTAAGAAAATGTCGGCCAGGCACAGTGGCTCATCCTGGTAATATAGGCACTCTGGGAGGCTGAGGTGGGCAGATCACTTGAGATCAGGAGCTGGAGACTAACCTTGCCAACATGGTGAAATCCTGTCTTTACTAAAATTACAAAAATTAGCTGGATGTGGTGGCATATGCCTTTAATCCCAGCTACTGGGAGACTGGAGGATCGCTTGAACCGGGAGGCAGAGGTTGTAGTGAGCTGAGATTGTACCAGTGCATTCCAGCCTGGGCAAAAAAGCAAGACTCCACCCAAAAATAATAATAATATTAAAATTTTTCAGCTACCTGACAGCCTTGGGTTTGAATCCCTGCACCAACCCTTACTGGCTCGATAAATCTATTAAAGTTACACCATCTCATAAAGCCTCAGAGATCTCCTGCATAAAATGATTATATAAAATAAGCTAGTATATTTAAATTGTGTATAATTATATAGGAGGTAGTTGTAAAGATTCAATTCCAACATGTAAAACACATGGCAAGTTCTCAGTGTCCTGCTATCATTTCACATCAGAATACTCCGTTCCTGGGGAGACTTGAGTCAAGCTTGCCCTCACCAAATCATTTTAAAGCAATTTCAAGGCTTTCAGTCTGCAAAAGCAGCATTTTCCTTGGGGTCAGAGCTGCTTGGAGAAAACGTTCAGGGCTGCATGAAACCCTGCCTTGGCTGGGTATTAGAGGCATCTCCTGCACTGTACAGACAAACCAGGTCAGCCCACCTACGTGGCCCAGCATCCCTGTGTGGTGAGCATAATCCATTAGCTTCCTGACACTGGCAATGGGCCTGTGGGATCCTGGATGACTCACTCCTCCCTGCAATTCCAGCATAATTTGTAGGAGCTTGAATTTCAACACCAGCTTGACTTACTAATGAGCAGGAACTGCTGCTTTTGCCCTAAGTTCTACAACTTGAGGTGAGGATAATAACACTGACTCATTTGCCCAAAGCTTCCATGCATCTATAATTCACATGAAAATATTTTCTTTCTCATTTCCTCCTCTTCTGATGAAATAATCAAAAGAGAAAGGTCACTGAGGTCTTGGACACTGCATCCTTTCACCATTGTTATTGCAATTAATGATACCTTGATTTGAAAAAAAATTATTTTACTTTTTTATTTTTTGAGACAGAGTCTCACTCTGTTGCCCAAGCTAGATTGCAGTGGTACGATCTTGTCTTACTGCAATCCCAGTTCCCAAGTTCAAGCAATTCTCATGCTTCAGCTTCCTGAGTAGCTGGGACTACAGGTGCACATCACCACACCCGGAAAATTTTTGTATTTTTTGTAGAGATGGGATTTCACCATGTTGGACTGGCTGGTCTCAAGCTCCTGACCTTAGGTTTTCCACCTACCTTGGCCTCCCAAAGTAAAGTTCTGGGATTTCAGGCATAAGCCAACACTCCTGGCAAAATAATAATATTATGTTTTACATTTCGTAAAGCATTTTCCCCAATTATACGAGTAACATACCATAATCAATTATGACATTAAGTCCCTCAAATGTCACATATACAAAATTAGTGACATTTATGGGACATATAAATAATGACATTATTTCTATAAAAATATTTTACATTGGGCCAGGTGCGGTGGCTCACACCTGTAATCCCAGCACTTTGGGAGGCCAAGGCGGGTGGATCACGAGGTCAAGAGATCGAGACCATCCTGGTCAACATGGTGAAACCTCGTCTCTACTAAAAATACAAAAAATCAGCTGGGCATGGTGGCGCGTGCCTGTAATCCCAGCTACTCAGGAGGCTGAGGCAGGAGAATTGCCTGAACCCAGGAGGCAGAGGTTGCGGTGAGCCAAGGTCCGCTATTGCACTCCAGCCTGGGTAACAAGAGCGAAACTCCATCTCAAAAAAAAAAAAAAAATTTACGTCTTAGATGCTATGTGAAACAGCTATGTAATCATTATAAAATTAATTATGCTATCTTCAGCTCACATACATGCAAATGGGAGATCTGAATCTTACATTCAAATTTGTTTGATTCCAAAGACCTGCATTTTGTAGTGTGACATGAAAAATGGGCATTATCAAAAGAGTAATAATTTGGGGGTATTAAGTGATGTACGCGCCAGGAAAGTTAAGACAAAAAGATAGATTTGACTGTTTGCAAGCATCCCTGGATTCTCATTATTCTTAATCTTTTAAGAATGTCATGGAGTGAAAAAGCGGGAAAGGACCCAGATATCATTTAGTCCAAAGATTATGATTCAGCTGTCATGGGTGTTATCCAGGAACTGAGTTGTTATTACTATTTTTGTTGTTGTTGTTTTAACTTTGCCACTTTATGCTACTCTTTGACCAAATTTGATGCCATAAATAGGCCTGAGAGCAACAGTTCTCAAAGCTGGTCTGTAATCATCATCATCAGCAGCAGCAGTACCTAGAAACTTGCTAGAAATGCAGCTTTCTTGTGATTCACTCCAGAATGCTTGAATTAATAATTCCAGGAGTGTCACCGACTTCTCAAGCTCTCTACATTATTCTTAAGAATGCTCAAATTTGAGACTCGCTGCCAGAGAGTATAAGGAACAATAGGAATATAAGAGGGGAAGAAGTGGAGGTGATACTCATTAATCTTCTCTGGAATGCCCCAGTGACAACAAGGCAACAGAAGACACACATCTTGCTTCTCTTTCTCCTCTAAACTCAGTAGAAAGCAATCCTGTAAGTGTCTACTTGCCCTATCCAGGGATCTACTCTCTCCCTCTCCCCAGTGTTACTGAGATTTTAACTGTATGTTGAGGTTTTAGATTAAAAAGTGCATATTTTCAAACAGCTAGAAAACCAGATTTTTAATGTTCCCAGCGCAAAGAAATGATAAATGTTTGAGCTGCTGGATATGCTAATTGAGTTGATGGCTAATGCCCTGATTTGATCATTATACAATGTATACATGCATTGAAATATACTGTACCTCATAAATATGTACAATTTTGGGGTGTCAACAATAAAAGCAAAAAAAAGAGAGAAATACTGTACTTAGCTACTCCTGTTTTTTCTCTTGCTGGTAAAGCCCATGATGGAAGGAAAAAGAGAAAGTCATGGTGTGTTCCTGGAAAGATTTTGGACTGACATGGATTTGAGTCCTGGCTCAGCCACTTAAGGCAGTAACCTAGGCAAGCTGTCTGACCTCTCTGAGCCTTGTTAGACAAGGACACGATGATCTGCCTGACAGCTACAGTACATTGGTGTCTGTTTCAAGGAGGAGCATTTCTCATTGTACCATGATGAATGGACCATGGAAACTTACCTCACGGCTTCTGCTTCACTTCAATATTCACATGGTAATTATGAGACAGGCTCAAACTCAGTGATCTGGAAGTACACCCTGAGCTTCTGTAGAATGTTCATGGACTTTGCCCTTGTGTCAAACAAACAATATCCACCAACACAGACTTATACATTCTTTTACTCAAAGTACTTCAAGCATTCCCAGATCAATGCATGCGAAAGGTTAATTGAAAAAAAAAAAAAAAGCCCTTGAGTCTAACTCAGCTCATCCCTTGTGACACCCAAAATGGGTCAAAGAGGAGGTTCGTACACCATATCTTAGGCTTCTGAAGTTTATTTATATGAACCATCCTTTATCCTCTAATCCCCTCTAGCTCTTTAATGTTCTCCTGCCTCTTGTTCCATCTACCCCTATTTAAGATCACTTTTTTCTTCTTTCCCAGACAAACTCAGCTTCTCATGAACTGAGAAAGGAGGACTCCTAGACATTCTTTAATCTTTGAATCAGATAAACCATGCCTAGCCTGCACACCATGCTAATGGGGTGCTGACTCTGCCCAGATTTCTAAGGCTTTGTAGAGTGTGGTCCTCCATGGTGGGAAGAGCACAGAACCTGCATATCGAGTCACTTCTCTGTCCATTTATGGTTGTGGTCAAATTCTTCCTGAAATTTTGAGGAAGAGACTGATTTAGACAGAGTCAACATTTTATTAGTCAGAAGACAATAAAGTCTATTTTCAGATAAGAAGAGTATATTCCTGCTATTAATGTGATTTTGACCACTCCTCAGTCTTATTTCTGACGTTACTGGGTTATTCTGGCTGTGTCCCAGACCACTGGGAGAGACTTTCTATCGTACCAGTGTACCTTCTCCAGGCCAATCAAATCAGAATCTCTGAGGTTGGAATCTTAGCATGAGAGCTATTTACAAAGCTCCCCAGGTGACTTTAAAGTGTAGCGGGATTTGGGAAGCCATTAGAGTAGAACATTAGTCTACTTCACAGCCTGCTTTTATGGCAATGCCTCCAAAAGAAGCTGAGAAAAGTCCTGGTTAACTCATTTGTCCCTGAATACATTCTCTCTGATCTTGCAATTTCATCACACAGAAGGATAGGTTGGAGCAAGCACCTAAAGCTTTGCATCAATTGAAGTTGTTCAGATTAAGTAAATTATGTATATCAGGGACACCAGCACCAGCATATCTTGCATATAATTGGTATAGAATAAATTATAAATATATAATATAATAAATATATAATTCCCATCTTTTCCTCTAGCTCTTCATAAGAAAGAGAAAAGAAAATGATTTAGCATTGACAAGGCATTGCAGTGACTTTGGAGCCACTTCGAAATGGGTTTAAGTTTGCCCTGCATCTGCAGACTGAGAGGTTTTTTTTTTTTTTTTTTTTTTGTCTGAAGAACGCTTTAATACAACTACTTTATAGGATAAAATGAGTGAACCCACTTGAAAATGCCAGACATACAGGAGAAGCTCAATAAATATTGGTAACTCTTCTCTATATGTTCTATTTTTTATCACTGAGGTTACTGCTCAGCTGTCTGAAACAGCCAATGCTAAGACTTCCATTTGCTATGGATTTAACATCTCCCAGAATACTAACAAATGCCACTTCCCCCTGGGTATTTGTGTTGGTTCTAATTCTTGTTTATCTAAGCCGCCAGCCAGTGCTTTTAACACTTCCTAATAATCACGGTCTCTACATTCACATTAAGGGCTCTAAAATGGTTGCTTCATTCCTCTAAGGTCCACTGTACATGTTGGTAAATCAGTCTTCATAGAGCTGAGACCAGACTGCTGCGAGGGGTTTCATATTCAAATTTTCCTGGTTACTCCCTCAAAGAACAGTCAGTGTTCCTAATAAATGTCTGTATTAACAAACTTTTATTTCCTTTCTGCCAGTAGACCACCTGCACAGTGGCATTCATCTAATTAAACAGATTCTAAATATCCACTGAAACATTCAGTCTTATCTTTGTTCTTGCTTCCCCTCTGACTCCAAATCTTGAACATTTGCCATCGTGCTTGCTATGACCAGGCAGACGTTATATTAGCAAATGTTATTGCAATGTTTTTTAGGTTTCATTTTTCTCAACTCTTAGATTATCCATCATCTTCCTTTTAATTTCTGACAATATTCCTTTGAAGTGTTTAAGACCTTGCTGGATTCGTTGTCGGTCTGCAACCCAGATCCATGTACATTCAGGCATCTCATGAACGGGAAGAGTTTTGTGCTTTCATTTCACCACACTGAAATTGTGGTCATTCTTCAAGATGCTCCCTATTTGCACCCAAAAGCATTTCCTTTTAGTTTCCAGTGGGGGTTTTTCCCTCCTTTGTCTGATTGCACATTTATCCTGGGGACTATCTCATTCTCCCTCTAGCTTCTTTCAGTACTAACATATCTTCCTGGCTAAACTAGAAAATTCTTAGGCTGAGATCATGCCTATTAGTGTCTGTATGTCTCAGACCTTGGTACTAGCGAAGAATATGCTCTTTAAACCTCACTGAATTGGAATTTCCAAATACTAACAATTTTTTTTCACAACAATATCATCATGACTTTAAAGCTAAATATTAGTTGTGACTAAAGAATACTCTACTCCCTAGAAACTTACTGATCCTTTTCAGTTAGTCTAGATTTGGCATAGTTCTCCCCTTGTTCTCTTCCTAAAGATCTCGCCATTCCTCAGTTGCTTTCAGAGACTCACCTCTCTCTCTTTATTTTTCATTAATTTCAATGACTTTTTAGTTTTGAATTACAATTTATCTTTATTCACTACCCACTTTCCTTGGGCACCATAGTTCATTGCTGCAATTTTAATTATGTAGACTGGTTACCTCCAAGCTCTATACCTCCAGCCTTCATCTCTTCTCTGAATTCTACAAACTCTCCTAGGGCCTGTAATAGAAATGTTCCTGTAAGAGTTTTATGAATGAATGAATCATAGCTTATGTGGGTACCCAATCTTAGAAGGCTTTAAAAATTCAGATCAAAGTTCAAACTTATGATTCACTGCAGTATTGTTTAATTAAAAAATAATGCAAGCCACATATTTAATCTTGACCTTTCTAGTAGTCACATTTAAAAACCAAATAAATAGGTGAAATAAATTTTAATATATTTCAATTCAGTATATCTAAAATTGTTTGAATTTGTAATATATGTGAAACATTATTTGTACAACATTCTTTTTCATTTTTTTGGCTTTGTGCATTTTACATTTACAGCTCATCTAGATTCAGATACCAAATTCAGTTCGCCCATCACACTAACTACCCTTTCAGTGCTCGTTAGCCTCATGTGGCTAGTGACTGCGGTATTAGACAGCACAGCCATAGGGAATGGAAGTCACTGCAGGCCTAAGAGTAGGAAATAAATACAAAAAGATGAGGCTTTTGAAATAAGTTAAAAACATAGTCTATCCTTAACTGGTATCATTAATCTTTTCTGTTTGTTTAAACAGATATTTAGCTATCTTTTGCAATATAGCAAAAAGACTGCACCACTAGGAAAAAGTGGTAATCATTAATCAACCAGAAAACTTAAATATTATTAAAGGATCTGCCTATTTGAGGCTGATTTCTGCCATAGATTTAAACACCAAGATTTAGCTCCACTTTTCATTGCATCCATTTGACCCTTGTATTTTATTACTATTTTCATGCTTATAATTTACTATACTCAGAGTCTGTCATTTAAGTCAATTTTTTCTACTTTTCTCCTTCTCACAGTCATTGTCCATTACATCTTATAAGAGGTTGGAGAGGAAATTGAGAACCAATATGAATTGATCTGACCTGATTATGGAAAGACATATTACAGTCTAAAATGATAAAGGAAAAATTGTGTCATATAAAGTGTGTTTCTTGCTGGATTTGCTGCCACACAACCATGATAAAAATAGCCTTTTCTCTTGCTAAATAGTATTGGGATTGAGGCAGTGACTGAGAACCATCTGAGACTCTTCCTGAGGTTTGGACATGCTAGTCACAGGCATGCAAAATGCCTCCAGCCTTCAGCTTACCTCCTGGTTTTTGACCTTGGCTTTGTCCTCAGTCCCACATGTCAGATCACGAAAACCAGGCAACAGCTTGAAGGAGGCAAGGTGTATAATATAAATACAATGAAATCCCTGCCCAGATAACTTCTATTGATCCTCAGGGGCTTTGAGCTACTTGCCACATTGAATTTTTTTTCATGCGTGCTGACTGCACACAGATTTCACTGGATTTATATGATGTTTTTAAGCCACTAGGATACCAATTAACAAAACACTAATGCAGTACAAGACCGAGTGGCCTGAAATAATTAATGCGGTTTTGTGAAGGCCTAAATCCTGAGGAACACTTTATCCTGCAGCAAAAACCAGCTGTTTAAAGAATCTGGGGCTGCTGAATCTCTCTACGAGAATGAAATTGGAGGTGCATTTGATCTGGCTCCTTTTCTCTTCTCCTCCTTGCTCCTGTGGTATCCTTTTGCATATTGGCCACCTTTTGCCTATTTCCAATGAACTTGGGAAAAGGGAAATGGAGTGAAATATAAACCCCAAGCCTTGTAACATTGGTGTGAGATTTAGAGAAGGCGCTGGCACCTCCGAGGATGAGGGCAGTGTGGCCTTCTAGTCTTCCAATGTCCTCTCAATAAATAAGCAGGAATTCCACATCTTTTTCAAGTTAATCATTGCTTTAACTTCCACTTAGTCATAACTAGTATTTTCCATGCCTATTTGGGGCTGTGAACTGTCTGATCACTACTTCTGTAGGAAATAACTAGGAAATGAACAGAATTTTGGGGGAGGGTAGCTATTTGCTGTTGAAGAGACAATGATGTGGATATTCTGAGATGTTAAGAGTGGTAGTTAAAGGGAGTCAAAGAGAGGCAGACTTTACCCCAACATACAAAAAAGAAATCTGGAAATTGATTGGACATTCATATTTGGGAAATATTAGAAGGAATTTAAGCATTATAAGGGGTTGACAATGAGAAAAAAACAAGTTATGCCCCTTTTAATCCTGGAATTATGAGGCCTTGTGTTTAGAAAGATCTCTTGCTGTAGAAACCCTCAGCCAACTTGTTTCATAGTTGGAGAATCTTTTGAAGGAGAAGGCCCATTGGTAACATGTGGGCAGCAAACCCTGTTTGGAAAAGTCTAGTGAGGACAGAGTAGTATGATACCGAACTAAGGACATGAACAAAATGCCTAGGGAATCGCTGAATCACTGGCATGCTAAAGAAGAGTCATCAGGTGACTCTTACAAATCGCCCTGTACTTTATATGTTCTAATACAGAAATAACTCTGTGGTCTGAAATGGTATGTTAAAACACAGAAATAGCACTATTGATGGGTCCTGCCTGCAGTGTAAACAGAACAAATTAAGTTTGGCAGGGGAAATACTCCTTTTTTAGAGACATCAGCATCTGCTGAATCGGATGACCTAATAAAAACAACACACAGATGCATTTTATGGCCTGGGGGTGTTTTCTGGGGAATGAATTAGATGCAGCTAATGAAGGCCAGACAGTCAACTTAATGCCTGGGCTGGCCCTGGGTGGCATGCCTGGCCAAGAAAAGCTCAATAACTACATGGCAAAGAGAATAGATGAGTTCTGTAATTGGCAAAAGGGAAATGCACTGAGGGCAGCATTGGATTTGGTTGAATTACATAACACACATTTCAGTGGTGCTTGGATTCAGTAGGGTGATTATAGGTTGCACCGAAGAAAAATGTTCCAAATCTCCATGCCATTGCTAAATCAATGTCAAAGATATATTCGACAAATGATTAAGTCTATGCTTGGCTATGATATCAATATTCAATTTGTAATTTCACAACTGTTCATTTAGTGTCTGAGTTTGCCTAACCTCAAAGTGGGGGATAAAATTAAGAATATTTTCTATTCCCTAGGTAGCTTAAGATAATGGAAAAAGACAAAAGCAAAGCATATATTAAAAAAAAAAAGCCAAGTAAACAATCCCCAGACATGTAAATAAAATGTTAGTATAGTAAATAAAATAGTTTTGTAAAGAAATCTAAGTATTATGAAAGCAAGTGTTTGAAATACAAAATGAGATGGACTGCCTAAGATGTCATTTGATTTTAGACTAAGAGAAGATAAGGTATTGGGGAGCCTTTGTGAGAGTGTTCTAAGAATGTATATTTCTATTTGTGAGACAATCTGTTTTTCTTGTTAAACTTAGTTCAGCAAACTGCATTGAGTGAGTATATCCCATAGGTCAAGTGTTATCCTAGGTAAAAGGGGCATAGTCCTTCTCTTTTAAGTCTTTGCAATCCACTCTTGGAAAATACTTAAAAGCTAACCAACATCATACATTATAATACATTCAATACTAGAATTTTATGTCAGACATAGATTTAGTACAGTTGATGGTAGGGTTCATTTTTCCCTTGAAAATATAATCAAAAAAATAATGGCCAACCGTTGTATAACAAAATAAAGGAAAATAAACAGGGTAGGGTACAACCCGGCATCTGCAAAGAAAATCATGTCAGGGTAACTAGAAGTGGTATGGAGAATTAACGATAGAATGGGAGAAGTAACTTGGCCAGAGAGAAAAGTCAGGTGTTATATAACAAGAGGATATAAAAGCAGCATGGAATCTCTTACAGGTTTTAAGCGGACTTTGAAAAGTTAAAACGGAAGAGTGAAATAATAGTGATAATGATGATGACAGGAGGAAGAAGAGGATAAAAAGGTAGAAAAGAGTAACAGTTATTGAGCATCTACTATATGAGATAACTTTTTATTGAACTTGTAATTCAATTTTTATAAAAATCATCTGGAAAACTCAGAGGTTTTATAAGTATGTCTGAGATAGCGCAGCTTAGCAGAGCCAATGTTTAGACCAAATGGTCTTTCTCTGGGGTTTGTGTCCTACATGGTGTTGCCACTACACTCACGTGACCCTATTCGTTGTATGTTTAGGAGTCACTCTGAGGATCATGTATGTTCATTGTGTGTTTAAGTTTCACACATAATACTATGTTAATGCGGTCGTAGGAATATTGCAATAGCTCAGTCCTAAAAGTTAATAAATATCCAGACTTTATGTTCCTTCCATGTAGTAGTTCTAGTGTATCCAGCTAAATTACACATGATTCTTTCTGCAGCCTTTGGATATTAGAAAAATACCCCTTCCTGGTGGCTTTTCTTCGGGACACCCATCCTGAGTTTCAACAACTGTTTCTCATATGGTGTCTCTGTATGTATATATTCACTGTTGTAGTCATTATTCATTGTTTCTTCAAATGGTCCAGATTATAATGTCACCTCTTGCTGCCCAGGATGTTGTCTAAATTTCTAAATTATGACACATCCATATATAAGGCCCATCACTCCTAAATGTAATATAGAGCCTGAGCTGTCAACTTAGTCTTCCTTTTATTTGTGAGGTATGAACATGTGCAAAATAGTCTGTAGGTCTCTCTTGAATAAGATACAGCAATGTCTTCAAGATATTCTCATTGTCCTTCCCTTGTTTAACCTTCCAGAAAATGCTTTTGGTCTCATGGAAATACATAACAGATGTACAAGAAATATGCATTATCTCAATTTGGTTTTATCTATTCAACATATTTGACACTGTATATGTTAGGAATTTTGGATCCCTTTCAAGTGTCAGAAACGTAACTCACATTAGCATAAGAATGTTTATTGGAATATTCCAGAGGAGCTCACATTTTCACTCTGAATGCACTTCCTTTTCAACTCATCTCAGATTCTTGCATTATGTGCTGAAGTTCCACATTTTACACCACAATGTCACCCAACTGATTGAGTGTTCCTGTGATCTGACTGTGGTTTAAAGATCATTTTGAACCTTCCATTACAAAATAAAATTGTACATAATAGAATGTCAAGAACTAGAATTAGATACTCAGACCTCTCTCTCTCTTTTTTCTTGTTTGTGCTTCTATTGAGCTCATCTTCTTCTAATGCAGAAAGGACTCAACCTCTCTATGTGATGGAGAGGAGGTCTGTCAACATCCTTGAATCTGTGTCCTTTTCGCATGCAATCCAAAATGCAACAGCTCCACCTCACTTCCAAATTGATGGATGTCTAACTGATATGTTTGTTTCTATACTCTATCCACTTGGGATGGGGCATCCTAATTGGCAAAGAGGACACCATCAATGAGAGGAATTTCTCAACAGGTGGTGATTCAGTTATAAAAACAATGGTAATAAAATATTTTCTGTGGTGAAAGGAAGGTATAAAGGAAAAAAGGAAAAAAGGGAAGGAAGAAGGGAAAGAAGCAGTGAAGAAAGAAAAAGAGAAAAAGGAAAGAAGGGGAAGGAAGAGGAGGGGAAGGGGAAGGGAAGGAAGAAAGGGAGGGAAGGAGAAAAAGGAGAGAAGAAAAACAGTTGTCAAGATTCACAATCATTTTGGAAAAGCTTGTCATGATTTAGTAACTTTGGACATGTTCAATCTTTGATCTATCATTCCTAACAACATCCTTTAAAGAAAGTTTTCCACTTTATACGATAGTATATAAATACATGAATGCTGATAACAATTTCTATAATAGTCTAGCAAGGGCCAAAAAATTGATCAGCAGTAGCATGTGTGAATAAATGTTGATATATTTACAGAAATTTGGTATAATATTATAGCATTGAAAATAAATAAATTTAGCTACCTATCACAAAATATTACCCTTTTTTACTTTAGATTGGCAAAAGAAGGAAGGCATAGAATGTAAATGTATTAAGATTTCCACTATGTAAAGTTCAAAAGTATACAATATTGGATTAATAAATCACTTATGGCTAATGTTACATCCAATGTACTATTTGTTTATTGTTGATAAATCTAGAAAAAAAAATTGCAACATTCATGGTGGTGTTTACTTTTATAGGAAAGATAGTTGTTTATACCATGGAATACTATGCAGCCATAAAAAATGATTAGTTCTTGTCCTTTGTAGGGACATGGATAAACCTGGAAAACATCATTCTCAGCAAACTGACACAAGAACAGAAAATAAAACACTGCATGTTCTCACCCATAGGAGGGTGTTGAACAATGAAAACACATGGACACAGGGAGAGGAGCATCACACACTGGGTTCTGTTTAGGGGGACTAGGGGAGGGACAGCAGAGGGTGAGGAGGTTGGGGAGGGATAACATAGGGGAGAAATGCCAGATATAGGTGACGGGGGGATGGAGGCAGCAAACCACCTTGCCATTTATGTACCTATGCAACAATCCTGCATGATCTACACATGTACCACAGAACCTAAACTACAATAAAAAAATAATAAGGCTTGATACTTAATAAGTTCTTAGAATAGACTGGATTTCTCCCTCATTATCCACATAATTCCAGTACTAGGACACATAGAATATGTCTGTCAGTATTTTTGTGCAGTATTATCACATGGCCTTATGATTTTGTAAAATGCTTAAACGGAAAATATTTTGACTACAATTAAGACCATTTTTCTTTCTATTCTGACTTGTCCTGCCTCACACTTTATCTCATGTCAGGTAGTATTAGAGTGTCTGCTGTCATCCAGCTAAGGGGAAATGGAATTGAGAATATATTAAATTTATATTTAAATATAATGTAGTTATGTGATGTACCATCATGTCAGAATACAATTAGGCTAGTTTTGATTTTCTATTATAGGAATAGCTTCCAGGAATACTCCTTATGCAAGCTTTGCTGATTCACCTGACATTACCCCACAAAGGTGCAGGGACTAATGCTATATCCTAATATGAATGTAGCTTATGAATCCTAGCACTCAAAATGTGTGGAGAGAAAAGATTGTAAATATATGGATTCAGAAGCTAGTCTATGAAATATTATCAAACACTGTAATGTAAAAAGTAAGTTCAAAATTCAATTCTCATCAATGCATGGTTAAATGAATCCTCTCTTCTGTTAGGAATCTATTAGTTATTAAGATTTAAAATACATATGTAGAATGAAAGGTAGATAATTTCGTATAAACCACATGGGATGCAATTTATTAGAACTCCTTAACCTGAGAATAAAAACCAGTAGCAGCATTCCATGCAGCAAGATGTTTGCATTTGAAGCTTCACGTTTTTTACATTCCAGATATCAATTAACAATCAAATATGCTAGAAGGGATAGTTGGTGATGTCTATTCTTTCTGTATAAAATATTAACATATGTTATCTGAATAGACATATGATTGAATAAGATATACAAATGGTCATTCAGCACCTAAGAAGAGATGCTCAACATCACTTGTCATCAGGGAAATGCAAATTAAAACCATAATGAGATACCGCTTTACAACCACTATGATGATCAGAAAGACAATCACAAATTCTTGTGAGTGTGTGAAGATATCAGAACCTTCATACACTGTTTGTGGGAATGTAAAATGATACAGCAGCTTTTGAAAACAGTCTTGCAGTCTCCAAAACATGCTAAACATAGAGTTACCATATGGCCCAGCAATTTCACTCCTAGGTATGTACCCAAGATAAATAAAAACATGTCTACACACAACATGTGCATGAATATTAATAGCAGAATTATGATAACAGCCCCAAAGTGGAAACAGCACAAATGTTTATTAGCTGATGAATGGCTTAAATGATGTGGTATAATTATACAATAGGTTATTATTTGGCAAAAAAGAGGTGAAGTACTGATGAACGCTATGTCATGGGTGGATCTTAAAAGTATTATGCTATGTCAAAGAAGCTAGTCACACAAGATCACATATTGTATGATTCTATTTATATAAAATATGGAGAATAGGCAAATCTATAGTGGTTGCCCATGGCCAGAAAAGTGGGAGAGATTTTGGAAGACAAGGCTAGCAGGTAGTGGATTTCTCTGTAGGGAGCTGAAGATGTTCTGAAATTGATTATAAGAATGGTTGTATAACTTTGAGAACATAATTAAAACTACTGAATTATATACATTAAATCAATATGACATATGAATTATATCTCTGATGCTATCAAAAATATGTTATATAATAAGATGGTCAGAGTACACAGATTAAACAGGTAAAATTATAAAGTCTCATTTAATTTACATACTCTGCTACTTCATGGATTTAGTAATGTCAATAATATTTGTCAGTGTGTTATATTAACCTTTTAGCTTGTAATGATTTATTTTCACATCCTAAAAATCATACTTATACTTCCTTACCTGATTTTTATTTTGCAATTTGAAGAGGAATCCAGATGATATAAGCTTCAGATTATACAAACTAGCTCTATTCCTTTTGGAAAGTTTCTGAAAACTCTCATCTGAGCTGGATATTAAAGAGAGGTAATATTTTTGTGACCTAGTATGCCAGGAGAATAATTACTACAGATCTGCATGTTTAAAAATTCCCAGCTGTCTGAACAGGGCTGGAAAAAATTTCAGTTCTGAAAGTCAAAGTGAGAAAACCTCATTGAACCCTCAGAGTATTTAGTTGATCTGCTCCCCACTCTCTGACTCATTCCTCAGGATTAGAGAAAAGCTAGCAATAAAATCTTGTCTATGTGATCCTTAAAAAAGCTTAAAAATAAATTTCAAAAGGATCGAGCTAATCTGCTTAATGTAAATTTACTGTTTACTGTCTGCCAGAACTAAATCAAAAGATCTTAAAGAAAAACAACAGAATCCAGCATTTAGAAATATACAATATCCAGGCAGACAAAATATTTCAGACCAAAACTGAGTCATTTTTATAAAAGGACTTACATTTAAAAATTATTAAGAAAGTTCTTTGTAATATGAAAAAATAGGCCAGTTGGCATGTACAAATGAAGCCCATCAGAAATGGTAAATAAGTGCATAAATATGAAAGTTTTCCAAAATACTATAAGACAACTGAAGAAAGAAGAACATATGACCAGTAACCAAGAGAAAAATCAGTCAGTGGAAACAGACACAGAAATGACAGACACAGTATAATTAGAAGACAATAATTTAAAAAGTGATGAATATGCAATGATTAAAAGTAAAACATAAATGTAAAGAAGAAAGAAATGCAAGCCATAGAGTAAACAGGAACTCAGAGAAATGAAAAATACTATGTCAGGTTAAAATTTTTTAAATGAACTAAACAGAAGATTAGATGCTGCAGAAGACAATGCTAGTTAATATAAACAAACATTAGTAAAGAAAATTTAAACTAAGTCAAGAAAAGGAAAAAACAGAAGAAAAAAAATAGAGCATCAGTGACTACTGAGACCATATTAAGTGGTTTTACCTACATATGTTTGAAGTACCAGGCAAAATGGAGAGAGAAGAAATAATGCTAAAAAGTTTTCCAATTATAATCAATACTAAAATATCTCACATCCAAGAAGCTCAGGAAAACCTATAAAGAATAAAAACAAGACTGCAGGAAGTCACATTATATTAAATTTATGAAAATCAAAGACTAAGAACATATAAGAACCCAGAAAGAAGAATAAACATTTAGTATGGAATAAAAAGAAAAATTATAATCCTCTCACACAGCGCATGACAATGGAAAGATGTATTTAAAATGCTGGAAGAAAAACAAAAAGATATTAGAATTCTATATTCCATTAAAATTACCTTTAAAATTAAAGGCAAAACTAACAATTTCCTAGACAAACAAAAGTTGAGATAATTTCTTACCCAAGAGACTTTTTAAATGCAAAAGGAAGTCATCAGCATATTGTACAACACAGAAAAAATAATGCAGAAAGTTTGTGAAAGCAGGAAATGGGAATGAAGAACACAAAAGATGAATGTAGATAAACATAATTTTTATCACTACAACCTTTTAAATTTAATTTTAGCATACAGTGTTGTAGAAGTGTTTTCAAAAGTATTTGGATCTAATCTATATAAAATTCAACCTTAAAAGTATATAATAGTGATTGTTAGTGCATTTGCAAAATTGTACAACTATCACCACTCTATAATTCTAAAATATTAAGCCGAGATACAAAGACCATGAGACATTGTTCCTGTAAAAATAAAACAGGCTGGGCTAGATTGCTCAGGCCAGTAATTCCAGTACTTTGTGAAGCCGAGGCCAGGAGTTTGAGTCCAACCTAGCAAACATGGTGAAACCCTGTCTCTACTAAAAATACAAAAACTTAGCCAGGTATGATAGCGGTGCCTATAATTCCAGCTACTCATGAGGCTGAGGCAGGACAATCACTTGAACCCAGGAAGCGGAGGTTGCAGTGAGCCGAGATTGCGCCACTGCACTCCAGCCTGGGCATCAGAGCAAAGCTCCATCTCCAAAAATAAAAAAATAAAACTGAGAAAATGCACATAGTCAGTTCTTGTCACCTTGGACACAAACCCACTTTGTAATTGTATGCTGTGTTTCTTTCTTGGAATAAAATCAAGTAATAAAGTAGCATTACTGAAAAAAATACATAAATATATATGTAAATCTTAAAGAAAAACTAACAAAAATGTATTATGAGGTTTATAACGTGTAAAATAGTAAAATGTATGACAGCTATAGTGCAAATAGGTGTGGGTGGAATAGAAGGACATTGTAAGTTGTACATAAAATACACTATGATAAACTTTGATTGTAAGCTGTTTTTCTAAGTTGTATGTTTTGTGTTAAATGACATACTATTGTCTAAAAATAGACTGTGGAAAATTAAAGATTTATATTGTTAACTGTAGAAAAGCCACTTAACACCTAATAAGAGCTAATTAATAAAAATAAAATGAATTACAAATATATCCCATTATGTAAAGAAAAAGTGCAAGGAAAGAGAAAAAGAACAGAAGAGAAAACACAAACAAATAGCAAAGTGGTAGACTGAAGCCAACTTTATTGATAAACACGTTAAATGCTAATGGTCTAATAGTGGTTCTCAGAAGAACTTCCTGAGATTATTAGAATGTTCTATATTTGCAGTGTCCAATACAGTGTGACAACTGAATGATTGAAATATGGTTGGCGTAAGAGAGGAACTACGCGACTTAATAGCCTTTGCTTATACACATGTAATTTTACAGCAAAATTGAACAGAAAAAGAAGAGTTTCCATGTAATCCTTCTCACTCTGCTCACAGTTTTCCCAGTTATTAATATTTTATATTGGTGTGGTGCATTTGCTATAATTGGTGAATCAAATTGATACATGTCTTAGTCCATGCTTGCTGCTGTAACAAAATATCTTAGGCTAAGCATTTCATAAATAGCAAAAGTATATTGCTCACAGTTCTGGAGGCTGGAAAATGTAAGATCAAGACTCCAGCTGACTTGGAGTCTGGTGAAAGCCAATTGCTCGTAGATGGCATCTTCTGCGTGCTTACATGACAGAGGAGCAAGGGAGCTCCCTGGAGTCCCTTTAATAAGGACAGTAATTCCATTCATGGGAGTGGAGCCCTCATGACTCATTTCCCAAAGTACCCATCTCTTAATACTGTCGTATTTGGCATTAGGTTTCAACACATACATTTTAGGGGAATATCAACATTCAAACCATATCAATACAGAATTTTAACTAAAATTCATAGTCTACATTAGAGTTCACTTTGTGCTGTATAGTTCTATGGGTTTTGACAAATACATAGTGTCATATATTCACCATTATAATATCATATAGAATAGTTTCACTGTCATAAAAATCTTCAGTTCTTTGCTTATTCATTCCTCCCTCCAAGTTTCCCAATCTCCAGTAACCATTGTTATTTTATGTGTCTTTATAATTTTACCATTTCTAAAATGTCATATATTTAAAGTCATACAGCATGTAGCCCTTCTAGTCTGGCTTCTTCCACTTAGCAATATGCGTTTAAGATCCTTCCAGCTCTTTTCATAGCTTGACAGTTCATTTCCTTTGGTTGTTGAATGAAATTCCGTTATATGAATGTACCATAGTTGACATATCCATCCACCTATTATAGGGCATCTTGATTGCTTCCAGTATTTGGCAATTATGAACAAAGCTGTATAAACATTTGTGTGTAGGTTTTTGTATGGACATAAGTTTTCAACTCATTCAGAACTTGATTGCTAGATTGTATAGTGATATTACGTTTAGCTTTGTAAAAAGCTGCCAAAATGTCTTGCAAAATGCTGCACCATTTTGTATTCTCACCAACAATGAATGAGAGTTCCTATGGGTCCACATCCTTTCCAATATTTGGTATTGCCTATTTTTTTTTATTTTAGCTATTTAAATGGCTGGGTAGTGGTATCTTGGTTTTGTTTTAATGTAATTTGTTTAATTTTATTTAATTGGCATTTCTCTGATGAAATATGAACATATTTTCATATATATATGAAATATCTATATACCATCTATATATCTTCCTTGACAAGATAAGATGGTATATATATACACATATATATATATATATATATATACATATATATATATATATATATACACACATATATACACACACCATCTATATCTTCCTTGATAAGATGGGTGTATACACACACACACACACACACACACACACACACACACACACACTATCTATATATCTTTCTTCTTTTAATTGGATTGTTTGAATTTTAAGAGATTTTGTATATTTGTATATTTTGGATGCAAGTCATTTATCAGATATCAGTTCGGCAAATATTTTCTCCAGCATGTGATTTGTCTTTTCATTCTTTTAGCAGTGTTTTCACAGAGCAGAAGTTAATAATTTTAAATAAGCTTAACTTATAATTATTTTCTTTCATGGATTGTGCTTTTGATGTTATAGCTATATACTTATTGCCAAGCCCAAGGTCACCTAGATTTTTTTCCTATATTATCTTTTGAATTTAAAATTTTATTTAATTTCAGTTAATTTGCATTTAAATAGCCAAGGATTGCTAGCAGTTATAATGCTGAACTACACATTATAAGATAGAGGTTTTATAATTAGATAATTAGATACTAAAGTTAAACCGAAATATATGCTGTGTATAAGACATGACCTTGATGTAAAGGCAAAGATATGTTAAAAGCAGCTATGTTAAAGGTGAAAGTATAGGAAATGATAAACCATGAAAACACTAATCTTAGAGAAAGTGAAGGTGACTGTAAAAAGAGAAGATCTCAGATCAAACATTTAGAAACAGACAAGATATAAGCTATTAGGTATTAGGTATAAAGATGAATGAATGATTCATAATGATAAAGTATGAATCAAGAAACCAAAAACATCCCCAAAGTTTATATGCATTACAAAAGAGCTGTAAAACACACAAAGCAAAAGCTAACAGAATTAAGAGGAGAAATAGAAAATACATAATTGCAGTTTGATATTTTAACTCTTCACTTACAATAATTAATAGACCAAATAAATATGAAAAATCAGTAAGGATATATGGACTTGAACAATACAGTCAACATACAATTTCATTAACCTTTATAGGATATGCCATCCAACCAGAAAAATATATATTATTTGCAAGTACACCTGGAATCTTAATCATAGTAGTTCTTATACTGGGTAAGAAAAGTGTCATTAAATATAAAAATATTTAAATGCTAAATGTTGTCTGACCAAAAAATAACGCACAAAAAAATGTGAAAGTGGAAAAATTTGCAAATACTTGAAAATTAAACAAATAGGTAAATGAAGATTTCACTTGAGACATTAAAAGATAACTCAAATCCAATGAAAATAAATGCATATATTATCAAAATGTGATAGCTACAGCTTGTGCTGTGTTTGAGGGAAATTTATACCTTTAATGTTTTAAAGGTTAAGTCTGATAATCTTAATAATAATGTCAAGGACCTAAGTTCTGTACACCTACCTTATGTTCCAGTGTTTCTAGAGATTTACCTCCCAGGAAGGAAATCATGTGTTCACACTAACACATGTACATAATAGTTATAATTGCATTATTCATAATAGCCAAAAACTAAAAACAACCCAAGCATCCAGCAGCTGGTTCGTAGACAAATAAATTGGGCTATTTATATAACACAGATCATCACCAATAAACATGAACCAAATGTTGATGCATGACACAGTATGTATCAATATTTGGGGAATCTCAATGCATTGAAAAAAAAAAGGGGCCACAAAAGATTACCTCTGTATAATTCTATTCACATGACAATCTCAAAGTCATATGTCTATGGATAAAAAAATCTTGATTGCCTGAGGCTGAGGCTTGTGAAGAAACTGTCTGCAAAGGGATATGAGAAAACATTTTGAGTTGATAGAAATATTCTAAGTGTTAATTATGGCAGTGGTTTTATTCATGTATTTGCCAAAATTCACTGGACTACACACTTCAGATGTGTGAATTTTATTACATGAAAATTACACCTCAATAGAGTTGTATGAAAACTGTTCATCTAAAAAATTTTTTGTGTCCAAGGATTCAAATTTAAGTTTATGCAAATACCAGCTATGTGATGTAAAGAGGGAACTTACTATCTCTGAAATCTGTACCTCATTTAGATATTGTGAATAATAATAATATTGACCTCCCCATTTTGAGACAGGAACAAATGAATCCATGCTTGCAAAAGTGTTCTGTGTAAACTGTTCCATCAATATTACCCCAACACCTTCATCCCTTCTGAGTTACAGCCAGGCCTTTTGTAATGTCTGTACCTGCAAAGGCTTTGAGGTAATGATGAAGCTACCTACCCAAAGTATCTTTCCACACACCAGCATTTGGTTTATATAGACGCCAGGTCATGCCTGGCATTTCTTTATTGTGAAAGCCTGCATGTACGAACTTCTGTAGTTCCTTTCCCAGAAGTTCACATGCAAGACCGTTTGAACAGTCTTGAATCCACAGTCTCCATTAGCAATGACAGGAACTGCCCCCTCGGTGCCTGGAGCGATTCTTCCAAAAGGTCAGATATAAACACATTAATTCCTCTATGTTCTATCCCCCCTCCTCCTAGCACTAAGCCCAATTACTTCTGTTTTGTATGTCAGTATCTTTATTAGTACTGCACAGCAGAAAGCGCAATATACTGAGGTGACAATTTTTAGCTGGCGGCAGATCTGATTAATGAGGCAAGGCTGAAATTAACTTTTTCTTATGTCACGTAGATTTCCCAAGTCATGTAAAATTTCCCTTGTTACAATGCCCATTAACATCTTCACCACCAATAAACATATTGAAAGATATTGTACTTTTAACTGAAACAGGCATCCATCCATGTTCTATTATCCCTGTAAACAAAATGTGACGTGATTTGATATTAATGCAGATAAATGTGTCCATTTAGAAAGTTCATTAGTCAATACAATATTTTCTGATTGTATGTCTGCTAAACAATTATATAGATAGGCATTTTATGTTAAAAATAGTAATAGGTACATCTTGATGACAAAATGGAATATAGAGTAAGGCAGAAATCTTTGACAGGTAATTATTGTGAATGACAGCAATGCCATATACATTTAAAAATAATCAACTATGTAACCAAAGGCAGAATGCCTTCCCCATTTAAAATTAATTATTCAAGGGAACTCTGTACAGCATGCTGAAATTGTTTTCAGAGCTCAATAATAAAAATGGCAAGTGCTCCAATTCCTCTGCTTTGTCTGTCTATATTGAAGAAAATCCATTTGGCTCAGATGCACAGAGCTTAACAGCAAATGTTGCGTATTATTATGTAATTAGAAATAAATAAATTAGAAATCTGCTGATAGAAGATGTGCTTATAATAGAGTTAGTTGACCAAAAAATAATAGTTGTTTTTAAAAGGGTAAAAACATAATTAAGTAATTTTCTTTGTGCTGTATGAAAGCAGTATAATTTTTATAGATATCATCTTAACGAAAAATTGTTAACATATAGTTAATTTACAGCTTAGAAGGAATTAGATGCATCTAATGAGAAAACTCTAGATTATTTGGTCTCCTGTAATATAGGGACAAAATCGTATTGATTTTGCAAGTTTAAAATACTCATCAAACTTTTACACATAAATCACTTAAAACAGTACCTTACCTATTAGTGATCAGTAAGTATTAACTACCAACCATTCTTTTGTCGTTAATATTTCCTGTTCTTCCTTGAAACTTAAGGGTATCATGCTTTCTAGTCTGGTTTCAGAGTCTACCATTATACAATCTGTTTTTAGTTTTTCCACTGAGTAATGTTTCGCCTTGAGCAAGTTAGCAGGTCTCTCTGGGTATGTTTTGTTTCACTTTTTAACAGAGTACCTTAATGTAGATAAAGGTCCTTTTATGATTTTATTGACTATAAATCAATTCATGACATACATCAAAATGCTCCTCGAACAAACGTACTTGCACTTTCAGAGTGCCTTTAATGATCTTATACACAAGGTGATTGGTTAGTAACTATGCTTCACAGATTTAAAAGAATCATGGCTTTCGTATTTTGAATTCAAGGTGCATTCTCCCATTGTCTAATAATATCTCAGTGAAATTAAGCCTCATGGGAGCCTAGTGAGCACCATCTGCAGGCCAGGTGAATGCTAATTACAAGTCCTATATGGCAGATGCAGAAACTGAGTCTTACAGAAATTAAACACATTGCCTGAGGAGCAACAGTTCAGGAACTATCAGTATTATCCATACTTTCTCTTTTGTAAATGCAGTTTGCACTCTCAATGAAAAGCTAACTAACTATAAAAGAGATTACAAACTTTACGCCCCTACTTCCTCTCTTCAAACTCTACCTATCCAGTAACACATAAAGATACAGTACCTGTTACTGTTTTTAAAGATGCGTAAAAAGTGACAGAGAGAAAGCAGGCCAAAGAAGACACGTGAAAGACTGGAAGAGAAGAAAAGCAGTGAAAAATTGTCTTGTCATCATTTGCTTGACTTCAGAATCAGTGCAAAATGGAAAGCAGAAGTTATGAAGAGCAAATCAAGAAGATGGGTTCCTTCAAAAATATCATTTGACCAAGCAATCCCATTTCTGTGAATATGCCCAAAGGATTATAAATCATTCTATAAAGACACATGCACACATATGTTTATTGTAGCACTATTTCCAATAGCAAAGACTTGGAACCAACCCAAATGCCCATCAATGAGAGGCTGGATAAAGAAAATGTGGGACATATATACCTCGGAATACTTTGCAGCCTTAAAAAGAATGAGTTCATGTCCTTTGCAGGGACATGGATGAAGCTGGAAGCCATTATTCTTGGCAAATTAACACAGGAACAGAAAACCAAACACCATATGTTCTTGCTCATAAGTGGGAGTTGAACAATGAGAACACATGGACTCAGGGAGCGGAACATCACACATTGGGATCTGTCTGAGGGTGAGAGGCAAGGGGAGGGAGAGCATTAGAACAATCAATTACCTAATGCATGTGAGGCTTAAAACCTAGGTGACGGGTTGATATGAGCAGCCTGGGCCACAGGGCAAGACTCTGTTTCAAAAAAAAAAAAAAAGAAAAAAAAAATTTAGGTTTCTGGGACTCCATTTTTCCTATTGTATCTACTCTGCCAGAGCTGTCCAATGAAAAGACAGATGCTACTGTGACTACAACATCAAAATAACTTATTTTATGCTGAGTTTGGGAAATAATTCCTGAAGAAGAATGCTGTGACTTTGAACTACAACTTTCTTGAGACTGTTTTCTCATCTTTGAAATGGGGGCAAGCATTCCAGTCTCTTCCAGGCTTTGTGAAATGAAAACAAAAAGATGGATGTAAATGCGTTTTAAAACTCTAAAGACGGCTTACAAACATGAAAAAAAAATTGCAGAAATACCTTCATGAGAAGAAATAGCTCAATGAGATGGGACTAATTAGTATGAAGTATTTAAACCTGAAATTCCATAATTTAATTTCTGAAACTACAAGTGCTTCTGGGGAAAATATCCTAAAGTCTATTTATTTATTGCCATGCCATTTTTTTTTAAACTTTTTCCTCCTTTTTTTTTTTTTTTGAGACATTATCTCTGTTGCCTAGGCTAAATTGCAGTGACTCAATCACGACTCACTGCAGCCTTTACCTCCTTCACAGGCTCAAGAGATCGTAGGACTACAGATAATGCATGATCATGCCTGGGTAATTTTTAAAACATTGTAAAGACAGGAGCCTAAGTATAAATATTAATAATTATCCATCTACATGATGATCCCCTTGGATGTGGTCATGATAACTTGATCATGTTTGTATTCACAACACTGCTGCATGTCTATTAGCTCAGTAGGGGCAGTCATAGTCTCTTGCCTAGCACAGTGCCAGAAACAAACCATGTCCACACAGAAGCCTTTGGAATTACAAGAAGACATTCCCAATATAAACTGTTTGATGGGGATCTCACAGGTGTCGCACTCCTGGCCTCAAGTTACTCTCCCATCTTGGACCCCAAAGTGTTGGGATTCCAGGCATGAGCCACTGCACCCTCCCTTCTTCTAATATATGTAATTTATATTGGCATATAAGGGCTCTGAGATTTTAAATGAAACAGAAAACACTTTTTCACTCAATATATTTATGAATAAATAAAAATAAAATTTTTGTAAATACAAATGTTGAATGAAAAAGTTCTAGGTTCTAATATCAGCTATATCACTATTAGCTATGCTGCTTTAGGCAACTTATTAAATCTCTTTAATTAGATGTTTGCTTATCAGTTAATTGTGTAATCCTACTGCAGAATAGTATTGTGAGAAATTTTGTATATGCAGTACCTTATTCAGTGTCTAGTACACAATAAGTGTTCAATAAATAGTAGATATTCTTCTCCCCTTCCCATTACAAAATTCATATGTTGTTGCACCAGACAGATAATTGCCTTGGAGCAAAAACACTGTCTAATAGATGCATTTGCCTTGTGTGAACAGTGTTTGTGTCAAATCCGGTTTTAGGAAGGAAAGAATTGCTAAGCGCTTTCTGTCACATTGGCAAACATCCATCCCTTCTTGGAAACTCCCTATATAAAAATCTGCAAGTCAATTCCTCCATGTCATTTTATAAAATTCCCTTTTCATTAAGAAAAAAAAAAGAAACACCTGAAGAAAACCAAAATTGCTTATGTGCTTTTTACCTCTCACATACCAGGACACGTGGAAGAGCTGAAATTGCCTTCCCCCATCCTCCTTGGTGTCCTTCAACTCTCACACCTTCCTCTTCTCCTGTTCACTGCACTGCCACCTCCATTTCTCTGGGTTCTGTATTTGGAACTTGTTCATATTTACTCAATAGCTTAGATTATCTCTTTTACTTATTCAGGAATTCATTAATGTGAACACGAGTGAAGGATGATCTTTCACGTCTCGTAAACACTTCATTATTTGCCTTTGGTATTTGAAGACAACGACACAAAACAAAACAAAGCCTATCCTTACAGAGTGCTTCCTCAGTAATTACTGCTGGTGTTGTCAGTTCCAGACTGCCCTCCTGCCTGCATCTGAAATATCTAGCAGAGAAAGACAGAGAAAAGGAGTTAGTCATTTTTACTCTTCCCAAGCTGGGAAGACAGTTTAAAATCAACTCAGCTGTCATTGCTCTCTGGCGATGTCCCAAGCCAAATGTGCTTCTCCTGTTTTTTCAGTACTAGTCCTCCTGAAATCAGGTTTGAACATGGTGTGCCAAGGAGCCAGCCACAGAATTGAACCAGTCATTTTGCCAAGACAACACCTGCCCTTTAGAATTCTGCTTTTCTTTCATGAGAACATCCTGTGCACACTACAGCTGTCCTTGTGGTCTTTGCCTGGCATTTGTCAGAGGTATTTGTTTTTTGTTTATCTTCTTTGCTTCTATGTTTGCTATGACACAATTGATAAACATATATTCTTTTCCCCCTCAAATGATATTAGGTAAAGAATTGTTTCTCAGAACTTGTACTTTTTGGTTTTTTATTTCTGTTGCTTTCCTATTTATTCCACTGGTTCCACATACAGAGAAAGAGACAAAGAGTTTTTATTTTTAGTCCTGATAGATGAAGCTTGATATTTCTACTGTCGCTTACTTCCTGACCTTGAACAAGTAACACAAGGTGCTGTGCCTTAGTTTTTCCCACTGACAAATGGAGAAAATGAATATCCACCTTCATTTTATTAGTGCAAATGAATATTTTAGGGCCTTGCAGTTCAGGAAGGATGGCTTGGACCTATTTATCCATATCTCTTCTTGTTGGTCACATCATAAATACTGGAAATAATGGGGGAAATAACAAAAGGAAGACTGCAAAGATAAGAAGAAGGTATAAGGCTTGGGACCCAGGACTAAAAGAACAGCCCAGTAGCAAGATATCCTAAGTCCCCCTTCCTCATGCAATAGAAGAAGTCTATTTAGATGTGCCATTTCTTGACTATCTGCCTAGCCATAGAAGCTAGACCAGGAAGGTTCATTCTTCTCCTGAAAGGACAGGAGTTCTTAGGACGACATTAGATGACTTCAACACCAATACCACCATCAAGAAGAATTCATCAGAAGCTTTGCTAAAAATAGGTGTCTAGCAAAAGCACTCTTCTACTCAATGTGCCCTGAGACTCCCCTTCCCCAGTGAGAAATACAGGGACAGCTAGGTAGAATCAGCAACGGGGACCCAATTACAATAGGCAATTACACTTGGGATCTCCTTTATCCTCACGGTCCTGAGGTTCTCTGTCCTACCCCAGTCTAGAAACACTGGGACTCAGGCACAACCCAAAAGAGGACCCAGCCACAGCAGGAGGCTAGGCCTGGAAAACTTGACCCCTGTCTAGAGGCACTGTAATGCTTGGAGAAAAACATGAAGGAGAGACCAACAGCACCATCTGCCTGCCTGCAGTTGCTCTTTGATTTAGAGGGCCTGAGACAACAGGCAGCTTCTCAGGGGGAAAATGCTAAGGGGACATAACACCACAAAGGCTCTGAAAATTAAACTGCCATTGGAACCACAGACCACAAAGGCAGGTCAAGATTTACATGCTGAACATGAAGAGGGAGTTTGCCTATTAAGTCAAACATTTAAATAGAACCCACAATTTGAAAACGTAATAGATAAAATGTCAAGGATATAATGGAAATCCACCCATCATATCAAGTACCAAGAAAACCACTCGAATGAGAAAGAATAATAAGCTGATGTGAATACCCATATGAATCAAATGCTGAAATTATCTCATGAGAATTTTAAAGCCATTATTATAAAAATTTTTCAACAATCATATACAAAGTGTCTTAGAACAAATGAAATAAATAGAAAATAACAGAAAAAATGTTACATACCCAAATAAACCAAATAAAAATTTAAAAACTGTAAAATACAATATAATACAGTAAAATTAAAGTTAAGAACAGAAACAAGAAAATTTACTGAATGGGCTTAAGAGTTGCAAGAAGACAATATATGAAAGAAACAGCAAACTTGATGGCATATCAGCGCAATTTAACCAAATCTGAGCCACAGAGAGAAAACATACAGGGAAAAAAAAAAAATGACCAGAGCCTCAGAGGCCTCTGGAACAATGCCACAACATCCAATACTCATATTATTGGAGTATCAAGAGGAGAGAAGAAAAAGTGAGGCTGAAAGAATATTTGATGCAATAATCACTGAGAACTTCCCAAACGTGTTAAAAACACCGTCATGCAGGTCTGAGAAGCTGAGGAAATCCCAAACAGAATAAACTCAAACAAACTTACACTGTAGCAAGCAATAATTAAACTTTTAAAGACAAAGTGTCTTGAAAGTATCCAAAGAGAAACAATATATACCTCTAGGAACACCATTTTAAATGTCGGTAGCAGATTTCTCATCTAAAGCCTTGAGGCCAGAAGGAGTGGCACAACATGTTTTCAAGTGGTAAAGGAAAAGAACTGTGGATCACAGATTCCATTTCTGACAAAACTACTCTTCAGGAATGAATTGGACGTGAAGAAAATCTCAGATGGAAAAATGAGACTATTTTGTTGCTAGCAGACCTACCCTTACAGAGTCTTCAAAAATAAATAATAACTTTGGAGCATTAGGAATAATGAAGAAACAAAGAAAATAAGGGTATATAACTTAGACTTCTTTCCTTAAGAGTTTTATAAATTACATTTGCTTATGAAGCAGATATTGTGACACCATTACATAAATTGATAAGATAAAGATATTTAAAAATGGGGAAAGTAAAGGGTTCCAAATGAAAGTGGCAATTGATATACTGGACCTCATCAAATTTATTATTTTAGTTTACTTTGTGAGAAGTCCAATGAAGATCAAAAAAGAACCTAAAGATTGGGAGAATATGTGTGTGTGTGTGTGTGTGTGTGTGTGTGTGTGTGTGTGTGTGTGTGT